>NW_027530529.1:4675033-4737858 GCF_008692635.1 Crocuta crocuta | reverse complement strand
GATGATGGGCATGGAGGAGGGCACTTGTAGGGATGAACACTGGGTGTTATATGGAAACCAACTTGACAATAAACTATGAAAGAAAAAAGAAAAAGAAACTTGTTAAGAGAGTAGATCTTGAAATTCCTCATTATAAAAAACTGTAACTATGTACGGTGACAGTTATTAATTAGACTTAATATGGTGATCATTTTGCAATATACACAAATATCAAATTGTGTTGTAAATCTGAAACTAATATTATATGTCAACTATACCTCAATTAAGAAAAAGAAAAAAAAACGGTGATACTGGGGCACAAACTCAAATTTCTCAATATATTATCCATGATGTTTTTCTATTTATTATATATAAGACTACAGTCATTAAACTAAATTGCATTTTGTTAAGATATCCAGGAAAATGCATATTACAGACTTGGTGGTAGAGGTTGGTGGAGAGATGAGTAAAAATATTAGCAAGGTGTCTCTTGGAGTTGCTTATGCAGACTGCTACATAGCAAAATTATTTGAGCAATTTTCATATTAAAAACATCCAGATAGTAAGAATTTTTAAAAAGTTTTTAATGTTTATTTTTCAGAGAAAGAGAGAGAGACAGAGCACAAGCAGGGGAGGGGCAGAGAGAGAAAGGGACACACAAAATCCAAAGCAGGCTGCAAGCTGTCAGCACAGAGCTCGACATAGGGCTTGAACTCAAGAACCGCAAGATTTTGACCTCTGCTGAAGTTGGACGCTTAACTGATTGAGCCACCCGGGCACCTCAAGACAGTAAGTAGTTTTTAACAAGATTATTCTTTCAATACCTTTTTTTTTTTTACCTGACAGTTTTCTTGTCTGATTTTTCTTTGTCTTGTATATAATCTATTCATAGCTTCTCTTTTCATTCACATATTACCCAACACTTATTGAAAAGCCTTTGGGTTCAAAATACTCTATTTAAATTGCTTGTTAGGAAACAATTTAAAATCATTTCTTGTCAGCCAAATGGTCAGTGCAATCTTCCTTTCTTTGAGAGAATGAATTTATATATCCAAAATAATCTCCAAGAACATAATCAAGGAAACGAATCACCTTGAAAATATTCTATGCTACATTCATCAAAGCATAGGCCAGAGATATTTTCAGTTGATTTTAGGACCACTGAATTAATGCACGTTTCATTGGATTGGAATATTTGAAAGCTGAAAGATGTTATCAACTATGCAAGGCTAGGGAATTGCTATAAACTGCATTGGACTTACTTAGAAGAAAACTCTAACTGGCTGTGTAGCATGAGGAAAGTTACTCCATATATTTGGGGCTAAGTTTTTTCTTGGTAATATGAAAGCATTATAACTGATTAGCCATCTCCTAGATTTCTTTGATTTGTAAGTTTCCCTTATCTATTGCAGAGTTAGAAAGGAGTATACATCTGCAGTCAGATCTATACAAATTACAGAAGAAGTAAGGGGATACTTTGAATGCAAAACCAGATCTTGATGTAATTTCTTCCTTTCTACTTTCGTGCGTACATAATCATTTCATTTTTTTAAAAACAATGTTAACAACTATCATTTATGAGCATGTAACAAGCACAAGACATTATGCTATTCATGTTACAGAGTCTCGTTAAGTCATTTATGATATTATCCATTCAGAATCCTATCAAGCATTTATTTCATGTTGGGCAAGGTATCTTTATGATCTCCATTTGATAGAGGACATAAAGGGTCACACAATATGCAGAGCCTAAAAATGGTACTCTTAGATTACAGCAGTTCTGACCAGCTAGGACAGAGATTAGATTCATAAAGCATGTTGAAAGGACAGCTTCTAATTGTAACCTGAACAGGTAAAGTGGTCTTTTAATTCTTCATGAAATATTTAGGGAAGAGGTTTACAGCTCTGGCTTAGAAGATGGAGATAAAGCTCAGATATTTACAGATGAATAAAAGTTTAAGACATCTACTACCTTCCACTTGTCACATTCCATCTGATTCTCCAGAAATGATGCATGAATCCTTTCCCAGGTGGTTCCTAAAGGCTACCGTTTTTAATACTTAGGTCTATGATTGTTTTTCTAAGTTGATAGCTTGCTCCTTCTGCAGACCATATCATTGACTCATTTGCCTATTTTTGGCTCAAGAAGCCTTTCAAGATCTGCGGTCTTTACTCCTAATCTATAAAGGCTGTCTTACTATTCGTTAAGTTCATTTTTTCCATAGCTTTATTTTTCATACCTTTTTTTTTTTTTTCATAGCCTTCAGAGTTTGAATGATAGACCCAAAGTCAGCTTTTGGAGCTAGGAGTCCCTTGCTGGTCACTTTTTGCATCTGCATGCTTCTGATGGAGGTCTAGGAGTGTAAAAAGGAACCCTTGATCTCAGGATTGTTCCAGTAGTTTGAAAAAGCAATGAAACAGTTTCTTAAAAATGCAGAATTTAAATGCAGGAAGAAATGACTCATCATTATTAAATATTTGGGCCAGGGACAATTTCTTTCTACAAAAGAGTCTATAATTTTTTCAAATGTATTACTAGCCTTTCTTTTCTAGGGTAACTAGGCTCTCAAAGGTGACCAGAGGACTTCTGATCACTGAATGCATTAATCTTTTTTTAGTGCTCATCTTTATCTCTTAGCAGCAAGTGGCTCTGACAGCATCTGCAGGGGTGATCATGGGCTTTGGAAAAAAAAAAAAATCCCAGAGTTGATTCTTACTTAAGGTACTTGCAAACTGTGTATCTTTGGCCATGTTAACTCAACTCTTTGAGACTTATTTTCCAGTAGGAAGAAAAAAAGTAATAATAACTATCTTGTCATACATGTTGGGAATGAAATGTATGTTAGATGTATTTCCCAGGACACGATTGTGCAGTGTAACACCATTTCTCAATCTATCTTGATCTGTTAATAAGTTAAACACCATGCTTTACTTTTATTCAAATATGTATTATACTGGTATGACCATTATAGTGACTCATACATATAGTAAGTAAAATAGATTTTTTCTTTTTATAAAATGCTCTTATAATCTGGGCTTATCCATTAAGGCTGGCTGCTCAAGAAGTATTTAATATAACTCAACATTTGTAGAGCACAAACTGAATATTAATGAAGTTCTTTCTCATATGGGAGCAGTAAAGTCTTAATTTTACCACAGGGGAAACTTTGCCAATAGTTATGTTGAGCACTATGTGAAACCTTTAAGATGAAATGCAACTCAATCTTGTAATAAAGTACAGCCCTTTAAAAGTACCTCGTAGGGACGCCTGGGTGGCTCAGTCGGTTAAGCGTCTGACTTCGGCTCAGGTCATGATCTCATGGTTGGTGGGGTCGAGCCCCGCATCAGGCTCTGTGCTGATGCTAGCTCAGAGCCTGAAGCCTGTTTCAGATTCTGTATCTCCCTCTCTCTCTGACCCTCCCCTGCTCATGCTGTCTCTCTCTCAAAAATAAATAAGAACATTAAAAAAAAAATTAAAGTACCTCTTAGATAAATTGTGTCCATCTGAATTGCTAAACAAACAAATATTTGGTATGTACAGCTCTAAGTGTTATTGCATAATTTATTTTCTTAGTTCTTGGATGTTAGCTTCTTTCCATGGTTCCTTTCCTGATACCAGTCTCTAATTCAACTGTTTAAGACTTTGGCTTACACCTCCTGAATATATGTCATTCCCTATTGTCACACAAACCACGTTAGGTGCTCAGCTACTGACACTATCTGGCCACTAAATATTTGATGTCACTCAGAATTTGTATACTTCAATCCAACATTTATTACTTAGGGTTTATTCTGAGCATCTTCACCAATTCACTCCAGTTAGTGAAATGGTCCAAGTTTGATCATACACACATTCATTCAAATCCACAAGTATTTATTGCTTAATATTCATCTACTGCCATGGCCACTGGAGAGTAAGTTAATAGACTAGAAAATGCAAAGAATATATTCAGGTAAAATATAAGAGAAGTAAGCAAAGAAAATGTGACACTTCGCTACCTGAGAAGATGAAGGGTTCTTTCTGGAAGATGAGTTGAAATATCCAGATAAATTTCTAAGAAGAGCAATCCCAAATGTCCAGGGACAAATGAATACTTGGTGAAGAGAAAGTTTGTAAAAAACAAGGCTGGAACCATAAAAAGGAACCAAATAACCAGTCTTGATATGGAATACAATGTGGATCCTTTCAACATTACAACTAAAGTTTCCTTAGAAGTAATATTAGAAGTCATGCAAAAGTTGATAAAGATGCACACAGTTTTGTGCCAATTTAAGAACTATTATCACAACATGTCTTTTTGAAAATGAACATTGTTATATGACATATATATCGACAGACTAGTTTTGTTATCATCTATAAAGATATTTTCTTCTCCCTGGAAAAAACAGTCAAATCTTTATGTGCCCTTATTATCTAGTGTATATATTTACTGCAGCACATGTACCAATGAATTGTAATAGTCTCTGCACTTTTTTATAGTATGCATGTCCCTTTAGTGATCACTTTTAACTATGTAGCCCAACTCTCATCAGTATACTGATAACTGTTAAAACTAGATCTTGAGATTGATTACCATTTCTCTATGCCTGCTAGATATGACTGTATAGAGGTCCCATGAAGTCTTTATGATCCCCATGATTAAAGCAGAATGAATGGAATGTCTTCTGGAAATATGATGTTAAAAATATTATTAAAGATATAGTATAATTTTTGTATAATTAGATCCTAGGTAAATAACAGAAAAGCATCCTCTAAAATCATTTCTAGAAAATGAGAAAAACCCCAAGTGTTCCCTCCAAAAGGTATCTTAATAAAGCAAGCGCAATGATTAATACATAATATAATAATAATTATTTCCTCTTAAGGATTGCAATCATTGGTCTGATCTCTAATGGGTATGGAATTCCTGCATGCATTGCTCATACAGACAGCGAAATCTATAAGTACAATAAAATGGTCTCATTCATGTAGCACAGGCTACTGACTAAAAATAAATAAATGAATGAATACATAAATAAGTGCAGATCTGTAATTCAGTCCTCTTAGGTTCCAACAGATGAACTTCTACCAGCTATTAAAAAAAAACACACACACACACACACAATAATAATTACTATATCCACGAGGAAATAAATTACTAAGTAGGAGTCAACAGAAACAAAAATTTTGGATCATCAAGGATTAAAGATATTGAAATTGTCAGATACAAGATATGAAATAACCGTGTTAAAGTGTAGAAAAAAGTAAAATAAGTAATAAAAGTTAAAATAGGAGTAGGAATCTAGAAACAGACCTTGGATTCCATTTGTAATCATTGCAATCACTTGTACGCATTTCCTCTCTTTAGATAGGAGATTGAATAGTTGATGCACAAGGTATTTTGGGGGACAGTGAAACTATTACGTATGATCTTATAATGGTGGACATACGATGCTATGTGTTTTCACAAAAAACGATTTAGTGTTCAAGTAAAAAGTGTGAATCTTAGTTATACAATTTTATAAGTGTTATTTAAGAGGTCAGAAGATACTAGCATGGAGCGCAGATTGTGACAAAAAGGAATCTCACAGTATTACAAATGTATTTAATATCCCACAGAAGAGGCTGGGGAAAAATGCTAAACTACATAAATTGGACAATGAGTAGAGTCTATAAGAAGTAAAAACCAAACAAACCTCCCCCAAACCCAAAAATCTACATAACAATATATTTTAGTTGACAAACTTGTTTACTGTGGAGGTATGGATGAACTATCCATGAATACTGAGATTGAACAATTAAATAAATGTGTAACTAATAGTGTGCACCAAGATTCATGTTGTTGGAGCAAGAGGTTACAGATAAGCAAGGAAGGAGGCTACAATGATCCATGGAGTAATGGATTAGAGTTAGAGACATCAGTATGAACTAATGTTTACTTTAGTGGCTATGTGTGTGTCATTGGTCAGTAAAAAAGTTCTCCTGCTTTGTCAGTTTAGGGCCTAGGCACAATGACACGACAGAGCAATGAACACACTTAGAGCAAGGCATCTAATAGCATTCTCCAATAAAAGAAAACAAAGCCATTTGAAGAAATGGCTGATCCTAGGATTAGGGTCCAAAAAACCAAAAAGAAAAACAAAACAAAACAAAAAAAACAAACAAGTACAAAATGAGTCTGGTTCATCTTGTAAAGTAATAAAGAAAAGAAGTGTTCAAAAATAAAATTAATCACTCAAAAAAATATCCACAATGATAGAGATATATCCAAAAGACACACACAGAAGATAATTGAAAGAGGGGCGCCAGGGTGGCTCCGTTGGTTAAGCGTCCGACCTCAGCTCAGGTCATGATCTCACAGTTTGTGGGTTCGAGCTCCGCTTTGGGCTCTGTGATGACACCTAGCTCAGAGCCTGGAGTCTGTTTCAGATTCTGTGTCTTCCTCTCTCTTTGACCCTCCCCTGCTCGCTTGCTCGCTCTCTCTCTCTCTCTGTCTCTCTCAGAAATAAATGAAAAAGATTTAAAAAATTTTTAAAAAGATAATTGAAAGAGATCCCAAAGGCTAAAGCTTAGAAATTTTTGAGCAAATACTTTTAATAAAAAGCAGTACTGAATTATTACCCAATGTATAAAATAATTATCCAGAGTCTATTTAATATATATACATATGATTGAATAAACAAAGGAGGGGATAGAGACAAATCTCTGCAGAAAAATTCCAAATGATTTATGGAGACATTCTGATCTTGAACAGGGGAGACATAAGTCCTCTTTGGGCTGCAGAGTGGCTTTTTTTCAAAGAATACACCTTGGAATAGGAAGGGAAGAATACCTTTAGAATAGAGAAACCTGACAAACATCTGCCCCCAGCCAGATGATCAAAGTTAACATCAATAGTTATAGTCATGCTGACAGTATGTAACCATGATATAATGTGATGAGAATGACATTTTACCTCTGTAGTCTTCCTAGCAAACACCCATAATCTCTGCATAATCATTATAAAAACATAAACAAATCCCAAAACCAGACAGAATATCTGACCAGTATTCCTCATATCTGTCCAGGTCATCACAAATAAGAAATATCTGATAATATGTCACAGCTACAAGCAGCCTGAGGAGACATGCCATCTAAATGTAATGTAGTGTATTTGGTGCAATCCTAATATAGGGGAAGAAAAAGATATTAGGCAAACACTAAGGAAATCTGAATAAAGTATGGACCTCAGTAATAATATTATAATAATATTACATCTTCAATTGCAAAAAAAAAAAAGTACCATGCTAATGTAAGATGTTAATAATAGGAGAAACTGGATAGGGGATATGTGAACTCTTATACCATCTTTATACTGGACATCTAAAATTGTTCTGAAGTGAGGCTTATTAAAAAAAAAGAAATCATTAGGGACTAAGAAATTTAATATGAAATAATAGCACATTTAATTCCAAGAAGAATAAGCAAATCAAATCTTTTATCAACTTAACAAAATAGACTCAAATACATAAATGCATTTATGTATACTTATATGTATCATACATATATAAATTATATATTTATGATAGAATTACTGCTAGTACATATGTAAATATATACATTTATAATATGCATGCAATAGACTTTTTATATATGTATATATACTAGAAGCAGAGAGAAAAATTATACAAGCCATGACCAATATAATTTTCTTAATTATTAATAAAACAGACAATACTAGTACAGATATAAGAAATTTAACAACACAATTAACATGCTTTATTTAATGGAAATATATTGAATGCCTTACACCAAAATCAAAGAAAATACATTCTCTTGTTCTTAATTTTTTGATTACTTACCTATTTTTGAGACAGAGAGAGAGACAGACAGACAGAGTTTGAGCGGGGGGAGGGGCAGAAAGAGAGAAACAGAATCCAAAGCAGGATCCAGACTCCAAGCTGTCAGTGCAGAGCCTGATGTGGGGCTCAGACTCATGAACCAGAAGATCATGAACTGAGCTGAAGTCAGACGCTTAGCTGGCTGAGCCACTCAGGAGCCACCAGAGTAAAAATATTCTTATGAAGCACAAATAAGACATATACAGAATACTTTGTGTTCCCAAATAACCATAAAATCGCAACACAGTGAAACTTTTTTTTATCACATATCTCCTTTTTAAAAACAATATGCAGTTGAATTACAAATTAGCATATATGAGATAACTTTACACCCAGTCAATCTGAAAATTATCACAAACACTTCTAAATTATTTAGATCGTAAGAGAAATCATAATAAAATCTTAAATGCTTAGAACTGAATTGACTAATATTTAAAACCTTTTGTTTCTATGAAGATGCAAATGAAATGAACATTTAAGAGAAAATAGTCTTAACTGGTTGTATGAAGAAGAAAATAAAATATTAAAGATTAAAGAGATCATGATCAAACTTAAAAATGAAGCACCAAGAGTAAAACTGAAAGGAAAGACAAATAAGGAATCAATGTATATGCGACAAATTTTTAGGAACTATCTGAAAAAAAGGACAAAGCCAAAATTGCATTAGGTAATTAAATTTGATTCAGAGTTTCTAAGTATTCTCCAAAGAGAAACACCAGTCTTCATGATTTAAAGGAGTGTATGGCAGGGGCGCCTGGGGCGCTTAGTCTCTTAAGCGTCCGACTTTCGCTTGGGTCATGATCTCGCGGTTCGTGGGTTCGAGCCCCGCGTCGGGCTCTGTGCTGACTGCCAGCTCAGAGCCTGGAGCCTGTTTCAGTCTGTGACTCCCTCTCTCTCTGACCATCCCCTGCTCTCGCTGTCTCTCTCTCTCTCTCTCTCTCCTAGAAATAAATAAAACATAAAAAAAAATAAAAAAAATAAAGGAGTATATGGCAAAACATTAGATAAACAGATCATTAAAATTTATACAAACCTTTTAAGATGTAGAAAAAAAAGACTCTTCAGTTAGGTGTATGAAGCTAATATAATCTTGATAACCAAACCGTATAAGGGTAGTGTAAAAGAGGAATGCTACAGGTAAATCATTTCATGAATAAATTTGTAAAACTCTCAGTAAAATATTAGCCAGCTAAACCCAGCAACGTATACAAGAGATCGTAGTTCATGAGCAAGAGGAGCTTGTCTGTGGCAAGCAAGAGAGGTTTAACACTGGGAAATCTAATGATGAAGGTTATCACATTAATTGATGAAAAGAGGGGGAAAAGTGTTTATTACCATAGATGCAGAGAAAAGCATTGGATAAACATCCATTCAAGGTGTCTTATAGTAAAAACAGAAAGTACTTCAAGTACTTCAAGATTTTAGTCTTAACAGATTATCTACCAAAACCTACACCAAAGTTGTTTACTAAAATATAGAAGATTAAGATTCTCACAAACTGTTTCCATTTAACAAGGGAAAAGAATTAAGTGTTTACAGATCATCAAGCAAGAAGTAAAATCACCAATATTTGCAGATGAAATTGTCAAAAATCAGAAACACCCCAAAGAATTGAGTTATTAGAATGAAGAAGAATATATATCATGGTGACTAGATATACAACGAATGTATAAAAATCTGATAATTTCACACAGCAGTCACAAATGCAAATTACAGTTTGCAAAATGATACACTTTATATAATATAAACAAAATAAAGATTTATAGCAATATAACTAAGCAAGAAAGTACAGGATCTTACTGTATTTACTTACAATATTTGCTACAAAATATTGAAGGATATTTCTGAAAATCAAATTGGTGAGGAGGAAATATACTTTTGATAAAGAATCAATATTTTAGATATACTCTTTCTTCACATTTAGGATCATTAGTGTCAATAAAATGCCATTAAAAGACCTAATAGTTGTTGTTTTTTAAAAGAACTTGAAGCTCATTTTAAGATTACATAATAGCAGTGAGACAAGAAATGAAAAACTGCTTCTGAAGGAAATGAATAGGAGAGTGGTAGGATATATACTGCATAGTATCAAAAATTATTTAAAAATTACACTAATAAAATATTACTCATGGGGCGCCTGGGTGGCTCAGTCAGTTAAGTGTGCGACTTCAGCTCAGGCCATGATCTCACGGTTCGAGGGTTCAAGCCCCACGTCGGGCTGTGTGCTGACAGCTAGCTCAGAGCCTGGAGCCTGCTTCAGATTCTGTATCTCCCTCAGTCTCTGACCCTTCCCTGCTCATGATGTCTCTCTCTCAGAAATAAATAAAACATTTAAAAAAAACCCCATTTACTCAGGAATTAGCAATAATTGGCTTGGAAACAGAAAAGAGGCAAAACAAAAGACTACAGTAATATTTTCACTGTTATTTGGGAAATTGATGTATAAAAATGTCTGTTTTGCTAACCACTGGGTAAAGATAGGCTAATGAATCAATTATACTTGGAAAATTAATTGCCACATCATATTCAGGTTTTAGTGCTAAGTGAATTAAGGAAAAAAGTTTATGTGATGAGGAAAACTAAATATTTTAGAAGAGGATATAGGGAAATATTTCTATGACCTCAGGCTAATGGACTTCTTATTATAAGATTTCAACTATAAAGCAGTGCATTAAATGTAAAAATTCTGTTTATTAATTCACTAAATTTTCATTGAGCATCTGCACCATTCATTCTGCTGGGACTGAAGATACATCAGTGAACAAAATGAGCAAAAAAAAATTCTTTTTTGCCTTTATTGAGTTTACTTTCTAGTTAGATTTTTGCAATATACATGTGTTGGCCCATTTGGGATGCTATAACAAGATATGATAGACTGGTCGGCTTATAAATACAGAAAATTATTTCCCAAAGCTCCAGAGGCTGGGAAATCAAGGCACCTGCACATTTTGTGTCTGGTGCAGGCATGCTTTCTGCTTCATAAATGGCTGTCTTTCCCCTCTATTCTCACATTGCAGAAGGGAAGACTCTTTTGTATAAAGACTTTCCTGGAATCTTTTTTATAAAGGCACTAATCCCATTTATGAGGGTAGAATCCTTGTGGCCTAATCACCTCCCAGTGGTCCCATTTCCAATCATCGTTGCATGGGGGCATTAGGTTTCAACATATGAATTTGGCAGTTGGGGGGTAGGGGACACAAATATTCCTTTCGTGGAAATGTAACTACCAGAGGATTAGTATCTAGATATATACCTATCGTCTGTCAATTAAAAAAAAATAGTAAAACAACCTCGTAGAAAAATGGCCAAAAGTCATGTACAGGTTTTTCTACTGAAGGATAAGTCTGAATATCTAACAATTAACATATTTTAAAAATTTAATTGTAATCACCAAAATAAAAGTGAAAGCCAAATGTGATCATACATTATACCTTCCTCACTGGCCAAAGCTACAAATCAGGACAAAAACTTAATACTTGTGAAAATACGACACAAATATAAGCTTTAGACACTAACGTTGGGAATATAAATCAGTAAGCCACTTTAGAATGCAATTCAGCATTGTATTGCGAACATGAAGACTTGCACTTCCAGTGACTTTGCAATTCTACTGTTGGAAAAATACTGTGCCATGTGCATCAGCAGTCATGCCCATGGATGTTCAGAGCACCAGTGTTTGAAATAGCAGAATGCTAAAAACAACCCAAGTGGGAATAGATAGATAATTTGAATTTTACTTATATAATGAAACACTCTTGAGAAGTAAAATAAATTAACTACAACTACATTCATTAACAGGGATGCAACTTGAATAATTAATGCTAAATGAAATACACAAGTTATAGAAGAACACATTCAGTAGGAAAGCATCTATGTAAAATTCAAACATTCTGTATACTTCCATTCTGTTATTTGACTATAACTTCCATGAAAGCATGACTTTCTTATATTGTTGAATCCCAAGCATCCAGAATAAGGTATTTCGTAGTAGTAAAATCATACTGGTAATGTTCTCATTATTATAATGGGTAATGTGTACACAGATGTTAGCTTTCCTTTCTTTTTACATATTATACATCAATTTTTGTATAATAATATTTATTAAATCTTACGCTTACTTTATATGATCATATGATTACTTCCGTTTTACCTATGCTTTATTCATAAATAAAAATAGTCAAATGCGTGTATTTTTTAAGAAACTGTTGTCATCTCCTAATAATGCAGTGCCTCTTATTTTTGCTGACATGCTCATCAAAAATCCATTCACTTTGACTTAAGTCTATCCCCGTCCATACACAGACCACATTCAACTTATCCTAAGCCCGTAGGCTTTGAACACTTCTGTGACTCTCTGTCCTCCTATTTTCCAGGCCCAACACCTTCACCTAGATTGCACTCTTATTTCATGTGTGAAATGGTATAATGCTCTTCACTCTTTTTCTTGCCTCCTTTGTGCACCTACTCCAAAACCATTTTTATCCTTTTTAATACTGTCACTGTAAAAAATTAAAGTTTCCCATTGCTCACTGAAATATGTATTTGCCCCCTTCCCCTCTTTCCCCAAAACAGTAACAACTAATGTCCACATTTCTTAATTTATCTAATATGTACCTGTATGTTTAAAAAACTTGAACAAGATGGCATCCAGTATTTCACTAACTTCTGTTTCTCTGCTCAGTATTTCCTCTGGAAATACCCTCTTTACCATGTACTGAAGACCTAAACAGTACCATGAGCTATGTTACGTAGTTCTCATAATCTAACATACTACTATGGCAGTACAATTTCCCATTTGCAAGGTAAATAAACTGAGCATCACAGGGATTAAGTATGGTACCCATGATTGCCCAACCAGTAAGAGGCAGAATTTATATTTAAATTCAGAGCTGTTTACCTACAAGAGCTATACCTTTCAAGGTCAGTTTCAATCTGTCATAATTTGTTGTACCATTTGTTTTAATGCCTGCTCTTTGTGATTTTTCTTCCAAACCTTGAAACAAGTTCCTAGAACATTACATATATAAGAAATACGATATGTATATTATTATTTTATATATTTTTGTTTTATTATATAGAACATTATATATTATATAAAATACCTTATGTTATATATAATTGCATATTATAATACATATTATTTATATGTGCATGTTACATATTATTATTTCTTTATATCTATTTATATTCTATCTGAGTTTCCTGGAACAGAAACTGCCCAAGGTTTCATGAAAAAGATTTTATGGTGAAGAAATCATATATATTACTATCATACACTAAAATAAACTATTATATTTATGTGGGTACAGAATTCTACATTATACCTATTTTTGCTTGTGGTATATAGATAATTCCTCCAGCTGGAATTAGAAGCTTTTGATGGTTACGAATATTTTGTTCATCTTTATTTCTCTTTCCAACATTTAGTAGAGTGTCTTGCACATGGTAAGTGCTAAATTAATTGCATTTCCATCAAATTTCATTTCTTCCTATCTTGACAAACAAGTAGATACATAAAAGGGTACATGTCATACATTAAAATGCAATACATGATAAGATTACTATGTAAGAAATATTTTGAATTTTTGTGTGTACTAGATATTTTTGAGCCATGTGTCAACATAAACAGTTTGACTAATAATAACTGATAAACTATGTAACTCAGGTGTTGGCTAACATTTAGCAATAAATCAGTTCTCTATCACAGAACTAAATAGTTTCACTATATCATACAAATTGCAAAATTATGACTACCTAGCAAAGTGTGATAATTTACAATAACTCAGAGTACAGCAGGACATTTCCAACTGTGTATCTCTCTAACACTGATCTTCAAAAAATTCTGGCATCTGAGGGAAGATGTGAATTTACTGGAGTCATAAAGAACAATGTGTAATGCACATTTTGATGTCATGAAACTAATAAAACTGCATCCTCTGGGCAATGATTTGTCCCAGGACTGACACAGCGTCTAAAAGGCTGTGAATATTACATAAATGGTACAAATTCTCCACACTTAAGTTTGTTTATGAAAAGAGAAAAATTGATGTTTTAATCATAGGTAAAATATCATGGCAGGTAGAGATGGGGTACTTATGTGCCAGGGATTGACTGTATAGACATTGTCATTATCAGAGTAGCCTGTATTATTTGCACTTTACAGTTAAGTAAAATTATTTTTTTAAAAAGCACATCTCCTAGAATTTACAACAGCATAGAAGAGTTCTCTGTCTCGCCCCTCCCCTCTATAGGTACAACTCTCAACTCCCAGCCAAAAGGAAATAGGGCATTCCTATTTTCTTTGAAAAGGTTTTTGTTAGGTGACTCATCATTTCAATTCATTTCACTATTTGTGTTCCTCAGAGTCTTCATGTCTATATTTGTCTCTTTCCTAAATCAAATATGCATATGATTTAGTTTTTATTAAACATATATTTATTGAATACTGACTTATGGCAGATATTATTCTAGACATTGAATATATAGTGACAGTGAAAACAGGCCAGGTTTGTGACCTAATAGAGCCTATATCCCAGAGAAGACAGAGACAGTGAATAGGTTCTGTGACTGGAGTTTGCTGAGTGGCATAGGGAAACATTTTTAGGTAGTAGGATTGAGGAAGACAATAGATTTTGTGGAAATATATATTACTCTACAGAATATTTGGCTGGAGTATTCATTGGAAATGTTCTTTGCTTCAAGCAACAGAAAAACAAAATAAAAGTATTTAAATAGTGACATATTGGGGCGCCTGGGTGGCTCAGTCGGTTAAGCGACTTCAGCTCAGGTCATGATCACACAGTCTGTGGGTTCGAGCCCCACATCAGGCTCTGTGCTGATGGCTGGCTCAGAGTCTGGAGCCTGCTTTGAATTCTGTGTCTCCCTCTCTCTCTGACCCTCCCCTGTTCACACTGTGTCTTTCTCTCTCTCTCAGAAATAAATAAAACATTTTAAAAAAATTAAAAATAAATAAATAAATAGTAACATATCTAGAAAGAAGTTGCCATGTCCAGTGTCAAAGAAGTTACTGCCTGTGTTCTTTCAAGGATTTTTGTGGTTTCAGGTCCCACATTGAGGGCTTAAATACATTTTGAATTTATTATTGTGTATGATGTAAGAAAGTGGTCCAGTTGGATTCTTTTGCATGTTGCTGTCCAGTTTTCCCAACATCATTTGTTGAAGAGACTGTCTTTTCCCATTGAATATTCCTTCCTTCACTGTTGAGGATAAATTGACCATATAATTGTGGGTTTATTTCTGGATTTGCTCTTCTATTTTATTAATCTATGTATCTGTTTTTGTGCCAGTATCATACTTGAAGTCCAGAATTGTGATGCCCTCAACTTTGCTTTTCATTGTCAAGATTGCATTGGCTATTTGGTGTATTTGTGGTTTCAACAAACTTTAGGATTCTTTATTCTAGCTCTGTGAAAAATGCTGTTGGTGTTTTGATAAGGATTGCATTACATGTATAGATTCCTTTGGGTATTTTAGAGGATGGACTTTTGAGTTGAGTGAGCCTACCATAGTATCTACTGTAACTGAAGAGTATATTTGGGAGGTTTGTACATATAAAGTTATGGGAATGAGGAGCACCTGGGTAGCTCACTCAGTTAAGTGTTTGACTTCGGCTCAGGTCATGATCTCATGGTTTGTGAGTTTGAGCCCCACATAGGGCTCTCTGCTGTTAGCACAGAGCCTGCTTCAGATCCTCTGTCTCCCTCTCTCTCTGTCCCTCCCCCACCTGTACTCTCTGTCTCTCAAAACAATAAATGTTAAAAATAATAAAGTAATAAAGATATGGGAATGAATTAGATCCATTAATCTAAGTTAATAACTTTGAATGTGACTTTCTACAATAGTTAAATTGGCCTTATGTTTGTGCTGTTTAATACCATAGCTACTGAGCCCTTGAAATACACCTGATGTGACTTAGGAACTTAATTTTTAAATTTGCTAACTAGAATTTAAATAGCTACATATGGCTAATGGCTACTGTGTTGGACAGAGGAAATCTAGATAGTATAAATAAGAAAAGAAGGAAGAGGATTAGCTTTTGGGGGTTTGATATTTAGAAGACTTGTAGTAAAGAAAAGATGGCAAAAAAATACACACACACACACACACACACACACTTACACACATATGTATTCATATCTGAATCACTCCTCCTGTGACCTCTAGTAAGCAACAAGAGAAATCCCTTCAGCCAGGAGTTCTCTCATGGAGGAAAATATCAAGTGACTGTCAGACTTTGTTCAAGACCCAGACTTCATGCCTGCTACCATGGACCAAGGCTGTGGGCTTACTGGCTCATGGCTCCTTACCCTGAGCCTGCACATGGACCCTGACACCAGGTCCACTCACCCACAGACTCTGACTACGTACCTGTCTGTGCACCCTACCAGCCAGCCTGCCCAGAATCTCTGATGGGTTGACTATTAAAGTTTGGGGGTTTTTTTGTTTGATTGATTTCTATTTTATTTATTTTTTTGTTTTGTTTTGTTTTGTTTTTTTCTGAGGAAGCCAGTCTGAGAAGACTGGAAGAGGTGATTACTTCTTCAGATGTACAAACACCTGTGCAAATCTACATGGATTACAAAGAAACAAGAAACATGACACAACCAAAGCTGATAGATAAATACAACTACTCCTCAGAGAAATGTAAATAAAAACAGAAATAAAATACCATTTCACTCCTGTTAGGATGGGTATCATAGAGAAAAAAAATAGGATAAATGTTGGCAAGGATGCACAGGGTAAAAGGAATCCTTGTATATTATTTTTATTTTTTTGTAAGAAGCAGTATTGTTTGTTTTCCTGATACCACAGCTTTGGTGGGCGGTTTTATACCAAAGTTAATGGAAGTTGCACAAAACATTATATGCATGGGGGGGGCGGGGAGGAAAGGAAAAACAAAATTAAAAACAAAATCCAACAGAAAGTCCTGGATAGCTCTTAGCATTTCTTCTACTCCTACATTAACAAAATTCAGTTGGGAATAATTAATAAAAGGAACACAGAAAACATAGTGTGAAGGAAAACATATGTTGGGGGAGAAAAAGACTAAAGGAAAGTGTTGTATATACAGTGGGATAGTATTCGGCCTTTAAAAAGAAGAAAATCCTCCTATTTTCAACAGTATGGACGGACTTGGAGGATATTATGGTAAGTGATAATAAGCCAAGCAGAAGGACACATACTATATGAATCACTTATATGATAAATCTAAAGTTCTTAAACTCATAGATTTGGGGAGTGGAATAGCAGTTGCCAAGGGCTGGAGGCAAGCAGTTAAATACCACTGGGGTGGTATTAGTCAAAATGTACAGTTTCATTTATATAAGATGATGAATCCCAGAGATCTACTTTATAGTACCTATAGTTAATGATACTATTATGATGTATGTTGAAAATGTACTGAGATGGTAAATCTTATATTAAGTGTAATCACAAAAATATAATAATAATAAATAAGAGGACAGGAGGATACTTTTAGAAATGACGGGTACAGTTACGGCATAGACTGTGGTGATGGTGTCATGAGTGCATATTTATCTCCAAACTCATCACACTGTATACATTAATTATGTACAATTTTTTCCAGTTTCATTGAGATACAATAAACATATAACATTGTATAAATTTAAAGTATATGACATAATGAATTGATATATGTAGGCATTGTGAAATGATTATTGCAATAAGTTTAATTAACATCCATCACCTCACCTAGTTGCAAATTATTTTTCTTGTAATGAGAACTTTTAAGATTTACTCTCTTGGTAACTTTCAAATACACAATATTGTTAACTATAGTCACCATACCATACATCTCTAGAACTTATTTGTCTTAAAACTGGAAGTTTCTATTTTTTTGACCATCTTCACCCAATTTTCTCACTCCCACGCCTTTCTCTGGAAGCTACCAGTCTATTCTCTGTTTCTATGAATTTGGTTTTTTTTCTTTTTTTTTCTTTTAGATTCCACGTTATGTGAGATAATATAGTACTTATCTTTCTCTGTCTGACTTATTTCACTGAGTATAGTGCCCTTAAGTGCCATATTGTCACAAATGGCAAGATTTCCTTTCTTTTAATTATTTTATTTTATTTTTATCTGGGAGAGATAAGGGAAGTTGGGCAGAGAGAGAGACAGAGAGAGAGAGAGAGAGAGAGAGATTGAGAATCTTAAGCAGACTCCACATTCAGAATGTAGTTCGACACAGGGCTCAATCTCACAACCCTGGGATGACCTGAGCTGAAATCAATAGTCAGACACTCAACTTACCAAGACACTCGGTCCCCCTCCTTTTTCAAATGACTGACTAATATTTATTATATGTCCATTTTATCTTATTTTACTTTATTTTAGTTTATTTATTTTATATTTTATATCATATTTATTTATCCATTCATCAATTGACAGATACTTATGTTGCTTACATGTCTCAGCTATTGTAAATAATGCTGCAGTGAATGTGAGGGTGCAATGTGTCTTTGACAGCGATTTTGTTTCCTTTGATATGTACCCAGAAGTGGAATTGTTGGCTCATATGGTCATTCTATTTATAATTTTTTGTAAACCTTCCATAATGTTTTCCATGGTGGCTGCGTCAATTTACACTTCCACCTACATTGGTACCTTTTCTCCACATCCTTGTCAACACTTATCTCTTGTCTTTTTGATAAGAGCCATCCTAAAAAGTGTGAGGTGCTATCTCATGTGCATTCCTCTGATAATTAATTATGTTAAGCATCTTTTCATGTACCAGTAGGCCATTAGCATATATTCTTTGGAAAATGTCTGTTCAGTTCCTCAGGCCATTCTTTAATTAAACTGTTTTTTTTCTCCTTCTTCCTTCTCCTCCTCCTCCATCTCCTCCTCCTCCTTCATTTGCTATTAAGTTGCATAAGTTCTTTTTTTTTTTGTATGAGTTCTTCATATATTTTAGATATCAGTTCTCTATCAGTTATAAGATTTGCAGTATTTTCTTCCTTTTAATTTTGTTCATGTTTCCTTTGTTGTGCAGAAAATTTTTGGTTTGATGTAGCCCCACTTTATTTTTGCTTTCATTTGCCTTTGGTGTTAAATCTAAAAACAAACAAACAAACAAACAAACAAACAAAAAACTTACTGCCAAGACTAATGTCAAGTAGGTTACCCCCCTTTTTCTTCTAGGAGTTTTATGGTTTCAGGTATTATGTTCAAGTCTTTAATCCATTTGAGTTTCTTTTTTTGTATGATATAAGTTAGTGGTTGCATTTTATTCTTTTGGATAGAGCAATCCAGTTTTATCAGCAGCATTTATTGAAGAGATTGTCCTTTCCCCATTGTACATTCTTGGCTCTTTGGCTATAACTTGATAGACCATATATGCATGGGTTTAGTTCTAGAATCTCTATTCTTTTCTCTTATTCTATGTATCTGTTTTATGCCAACACCATATTATTTAGGTTACTATAATATATAACTATATGTTATGTAACTTACTTAATCTAATTATATACTATAGTGATATAATATTATATATAAAGTTAGAAATCAGAAAGTGTGATTCCTCCACCTGTGTTCCAATTGCTTTTGCTATTCAGTGTCTCATGTGATTCCATATATATTTTATGATAGTTTTTTTCTATTTCTATGAAAAAGTGTGATTTTTCTATGAAAAAGTGATAGTTTTTTTTCTATTTCTATGAAAAATGCCATTGATATTTTGATAAGGAGTCACTGATTCCAAAGATTGCTTTCGGTAGTGTGGACATTTAAACAGTGTTAATTCTTCTATTAATGAACATGAAATATCTTTACATTTACTGGGATCTTCTATTTTTTTCATCTGTGTCTTATAGTTTTCAGTGTAAAGATATTTAATCTCCTTGGTTAAGTTTATTCATAAGTATTTATTCTTTTCAGTAACTGTAAATAGGATTGTTCTCTTAACTTCTCTTTCTGATAGTTAACTATTAGTGTATCGAATGGAAACTACTTTTTGTATATTGATTTTGTATTTTGCAATTTTACTGAATTCATTTATTAGTTTGAATAGTTTTGGGCAGAATCTCCAGAATTTTCTTTACAAAACATCATGCTTTGTGTGAATAGAAATGGTATTTCTTCCTTTCTGATATAGATGTCTTTTATATCTTTTTCTTGCCTAATTGTGGTGGCTAGGACTTCCAGTACTATGTTGAATAAAAGTGGTGAAAGTGGGCATACTTGCCTTGTTCCTGATCTAGAAGGAAAGTTTTTAGCTTTTCAGTGTTGAGTATGACATTAGCTGTGCATTTGCCATATATAGTCTTTATTATGTTCAAGTTTCCTCTATACCCATTTGGTTTAGAGGTTTTGTTTTTAAAGTTTATGTGTCTATTTTGAGAGAGAGAGAGAGAGAGAGATAACACAAGTGGGGGAGAGGCAGAAAGAGAGAGAGAAAGAGAGAGAGAGAGAATTCCAAGCAGGTTCCTTGCTGTCAGAGCAGAGCCTGATGTGGAGCTCAATCTCACGGACCACAAGATCATGACCTGAGCTGAAATCAAGAGTCAAATCCTTAACCAACTGACTCATTATGAATGGATGTTGAATTTTTTTCAAGTGCTTTTTCTGTATCTATTGAGATGATGCTATGATTTCTATCCTTCATTTTGTTAATGTGGTATATCATATTCATTACGTTTGGGTGTTGTTCCAAATTTAAGATTTATTCCTTAATTGATTAACTCATACAATCTCCTACCTTGGAGAAAACGGCATAGCAGAAGTCAGGGAGACTCACAGGGCCACAAATGAGAGGACAGCCATGCAGTAGAAGTCAGGCTCTGCAGCTCCATCTCTCTTCTAGACCTGAAACATCAGTAATCAGGAATACTCCTTCATGGAAGATATTGGGCAAATTCGTTGTAAAATAATTGAACAGCTTTAGAAAGACCTTGAGATCTAATATAGTATGTAGTAATGCAATATAGTTCATCACTCGATAATTCTATGAACCATTAGCCAAATCCCTGCCTACACATACTTACTATAAATCAGCACCTCATTTGTAATTATGAAGGAGAATACAAGAATCCTATATAAAAGAAACCTCTACCATGGAAGAGGGAGATATCACAGAGAATAGGCACTCAGAGGAAACAAAAACAATATAAAGTAAAACAGAAAAAAAAATAATGAAAAAAATCTATAAATAATCTTCCCTTAGAGAGTTAAGGGAAGATTTCATATCCATAAACCAATAACATGGTACCAATACCAAGGTAATAAAGAGGTAACTGAGGACAAATAAAGCATTGTTTGAAAATAAAAATATAAGTGATGAAATTTAAATAAGAAATCATAGTAGGGTTGAAAGTTGAAGTTCTTTCTCTGAAAGAAGAACACTGCTTCTCTCACCATTAAAAAGAAAGGGAATTAAAAGATAGGATAGAAAGAAAAAAAATTAGGCGATCTACTATTATGTTAATAGAAGTTCCAGAAAGGTATGCATGAGTCAAAACTAATACCTATGATTAGTCTTCTAAGCTATGAGGACACAGATGCCACTGCCAGTTGGGCATAAACACTCAGACTGTACTGCCAACACCATCAACAACAGACTGCTGCTACTACAACTCCTGCCACAACTGGATTGAGCTGCCTGATTTCTGTTTGTGCCAACAGCTTCTGAAGCAAAGTCCAGAGTAGATGGATCTGATTCGTGAAAACTGGATCAGATGCCATATTCTTGTAAGGGCAACTCTTGCAAGGGTAGTTTCAGCTTTTATAGTGGGAGTCTGGCTCACAGGAAGGGTTTAGCCACTGGGCACTGAATAAAATCACAACACCCACTACACATGGGAACTAATATAAAAAACAGAGAAAAAGAGTCCTAGGGTGAAAGCAAAGAGAAAATCAGGAGGGTGGCAGTACGGTGGGCCTGCAGAGTAGAAAGTCCACATAGAGGCATGAAGATGGAGAATTCTGGAAGAATTGGCTCTAGGCAGCAAATAAAGGGACAAGCACAACCCAACAAAAACAAAAAGCAAAAAATAAACTGATAGTGTATCTGAAGAATCTGAGCATTTATAAATAATATTAATAGATGTTTTATAGTTCTTCCAGTGCAATTCAAATAATTGGACAATGAGTTGATAAATGCAAAATAAACAAAGGAAAAATATAGAATCTAGAATGATGTTTGTTGATGGAAACTGAACCAGAAGACGAACAAAACAAAACAAAACAAAAAACCCATAATTATAGTTTCAGTTTACTTCATCAATATCTGTTCAGACATTTACAGAATCACAAAAATGTGGTTTAATTGTATTGGAAAAAATAAAGAGGGAAAGAATTATTAACAGGAAGCTTTCAATTGATAATGTCAAATATTTTAAAAATATGCAAAACCTGTATTATCAGAATTTAGAACAATGATATCAGCAAGAGAGGAAACAATTGAAAGATTTAAAAGCTTCTAGGAAATGGTACTTCAAAGAATGGATGGTGACTAGGGAACTTTGCTAAAAGTAAAAATATATTTTTAAAGAGGAGCTAAATTATCACCTCTTCTCATGAGCCCTATCCTGGCAGAGTGAGTTCTTTCTTTATGTGTTGCCTTAGTAGTTTCTATACATCTTCTTTATTGTAGTACTTTTCACACTGGATTGTAATTAATTATTCACATGACTGTTACCCTCACTACCTATACACACTGGCAAGCACTGAGTAGTATGCCTGATGCAAACGTTTTTCCTGAGCTGATCTATAATCAACCTTCTCCATCTTAACTTCTATTTTTTAATTTATTTCCTCATTTTCCCCTCCATCTTTTGGATGCATTATTTCAATGATTCTGCTTCTACTTAAAAAAAAAAAAAAATCCTTGTATTCTCATGAAATGGGAGCCAGAAACTCTTAGAGTGAATTTGATATCTTTTTCCAGTGATCATATCTTGTTTTGGGGTCTATCTTTACATATTAGTCTAAAATATCCACTGGGCAAAACTTGCTTGATATTTATCAGCTCACCTTATTTGGGTGAGTTACTAAAAATGTTTTTGCATGTATCAAAAATATTCCAAATGTTAAAACCTAGAAAAGGAAGGCTGAATCCATCTATTGATTAGATGTGCCCATGATGGGAAAACAGTGAATAAATCCATGAATATTCTTAGACAACCAGATAGCTATAGATTATTGACAATTTTATTAGAGGATTCTGATTACCATCACAGAACTGCAGAATTCCAACTCCAGATTGTCACTTCTTTCCAGATTTGTAGCTTTTAAAATTATAGTAGAGCCAGGAAACACAGAATTCTCTTGTGGGTCCAATAATTTGAAGAACAAATCTCCAAAGTTAGATTTCTTGTTCTGTGTTAAAACATTAACATCTAGTAAATGCTACACAAAGAAACTTAGCCAGTGAGTTTTAATTAATTTGGTCTTAAAAAAACTAATTGTCTATTGTTTGAGCTTTAGGCTATTTCCTGAAAAAAATATATCAAACACTTATTTGGAAAAAATACTGCAAGTCATTTTCTCTGAGAACATGGGGTTTGGCTTGACAGGGGAAGCTATTAAAAAGACTTAATGGAATCACCAAGACTTATTTGAAACTTGCCTAGAAACATTTTTATACTCAATCTGAACAACAATATATTAATTTTTTCAACACAGATGGAGATTTTATTTTTATCCTAAGAGGGAGGGCAAATAAAGACTGTGGGGATTTCTAGTTGTGAGCTGGGAGCACAGAAGGTGAAGATCTTCTAGATGCAGAATGAGAGAAGGAATAAAGCATTCTGTCAAAATAAAATGAGAAAAAAAAACACCAAAAAAAAACAGTAGTGTAATAAAGAACCATATAATAGCATTCTGACCAGTTTGCTCTCCACTGATGGAGAAATTGAATTCAGGTTGTACTCAGAAGGCTGTCATGTAGGGGTATTTAGAGCTTGTGTGGTAGTTAAGGATACAGTGGTCTTTCCCTTCCATATAATTCATTTTCTTGGATTGCATATAATGCTATTAAAATTTGATTCAGACTGAAATTGGCACCACTCAAACCAATGTACTTGGCAGTTGAGATTTATTATTTGATGCATTTGTGAGGATAAATATATGCTGAAAATAAGAAAGCTGATATTTTATCTTCTCTTCTGGGCTCATGAATTTTGCTGCATTTTACATTACAAATCAAATTGTATGATTGTGAATAGCTGTGGGGTATATAATGGAAACAATAGAGTCTGGAGTTCTGGGGATCAGAATTTGGGTTATAGTTCTGCCACCATGTTGCTACTTTGAACAAACCACAGATACTGGTGTCTCGGTTGTTTCCTCTGTGAAATAATAAGGTAGAACTAGATGTTCTCTGGGCTTTTTCCAGCTTGCACATCAAATGCTCTTGTGTAACTAGAGGTAATCAAGAGTGGATCATTTGTGGGGGCTGGGGGCTGCTCATTGAATATCTCCTTTGTTCTCAGTTCTGCATTATATACTTTATTGGCTATCAAGAAGAATAAAGAAAAAAAAATACATAAATAAATTACGTGGATAAAACTCACAAAAATAAATAAAAATAAAAAAATAAAAAGGTTTTTTCCCCCCTAAAAAAAAAAAAAAAAAAAAGAAGCATATGACTCCTGTGGTCAGACCACTGACCACTGTTTTCATTATCTTACTAAACGTGTGACTCTAGACAATTTAAACTAATTTTTCTATCTTTTGGCTTCTTTGACTATAAAATAGAGATTGTTATAATACTAATTATTTTATAAAGTGGGAATGATTAGTACCCATCTCATAATATTTTAAGGAGGATTAATGAGTTAATTCATGAGGTGCTGGGGAGAGGACTTTTCATATGAGTATGCTCAATAAATATTGGCTATTATATTTGTTTGTATATTTGAATCTTCATAGTGATACAGGCTCTTTTCACAATTGAAAAACATATATTTTCCCTAGTTTCTTGATTATTTATTTTTTAGGGAAGGTTAGAATTGAAATTTAAATATTTTTCCCCATCACTATTTATCAAAAATCCAACTAAGAGCCTACAAACAGCAGATTCTGGAAAGAATGAATAAATGAATGGCTAAGATCAAAGACTGCATGATACTGGAGCTCATATAACTAAGGTTGGCAAAGATGAAAATGGATATATCCAAACGGGAAAGGTGTGTCTTTTATGTATCTTTATAATCTTTAGATAGTACATCCTCTTCTTCCTTTGCTGATCAAAAGATCTCATAGACTTTTACCTTTGGGCTTTGCTGATCTGATATTTACATTTAAAGAAAATGCCACTTGTGCCCAAAGGTCAGCACTCTTAATGTGATATAGAGCATTTGGTTGTTTCTGGAAAGGAGCTGTTGAACACTTTAGTACTATAGCAGGGCTATTACTAAAATAAAGTCAGGGCAAGTAGAGAGTTATAATCAACAGAACAATTCAACATGACTAACAAGCAGTATTGTCTTAATTCCACCTATCATTTTGGTCTCTCCAGTAAGTAGAGAACTTGAAATATTACTAGATGAAAATGTAAATGTAGCAGCATCATGATGGCACACCAGGTATGCTTATCCCTTTTCCTTGTTGCTAAGGTATGGTTACTATGACAATAGTCACTAATACTACCAACTTGATTCCCACTAATAGGAAGCCATTTCCCACCAATTTGCGAAGAGTCTCATTACCAAAATAAAGATTTATCTGTTTTCTACTCCTGTCTTAGCCTTTAAATTGTTGAATATTACAAAAATATATAGTTAAAATTGAACACATCAAATTTGTTGAGAGTATCTGTGCCAGACATTTTATTAAAGCTTTTTCATTTAATCCCTAATGTCAATTCTAAGAGTTATATTTTATTACTCTGTTTTACAGATGAATAAACTAAGACACAAGGAAGTTACATTATTCAGATTTACATATCCAGCAAATGAGAGAACTTGGATGTGAACTTATCTGTATCTGACTAAATCCACATCTTTTCATGATGCTTTTTAGATTAATCTTTGTAAAAGTAGAGAGTTAAATCAAATTAGAAGAATCATGCAATCCAGCTGAATTTAGAAGGCATGGCTTTGTAATAATTCCAATGTATATTTAAGCTGCTTTTATCAGTGGCACACAGTAACCTGGATGTAAACATATTAACAGCAGCATATCAGTGCTTACCATGTGTCAAGAACAAATCTTAGCACTGACATTTATATTTTTAGTTAATTTTCAACACAACAACAATACCTCCATTTTATGAATAAAGAAACTGTATTACGGATATTTAAATTAATTTTCCCAAAGTTGTATAATGAGTAAATGCTTAAGTCAAAATTTAAACCCAGGTGTTATGACTTCAGACCTTGTAGTATTTCTCTGCCCTACAATGATCAGTCCACATCAATGGCTAGATATTGGGCAGAGACTACAAGACTAAAATCTGAGGAGACACTAGAGCTTTGTCTAATAGGTAAAACCAAAGGGAATTGAGATTGTTGGTGAACAAGAGCTTCAGAATATCATTTCCATTGATTTACTTCTACCATATTCAACCAGAGTAAATAAATGAATCCAGCTATGTATCACTGATAATTTACTCTGTGCTAGGTATATACTAAGTACCTTATAATCATTGCCTATGTAACATGCACAAAAGTCCTCTTAGGTAGTTACAGATAAGTCAGTCTCCAGAGGAGTGGTGATGCTAGCTTGATCTGAGGCACACTGGAAAGCCTTACACTTAGCCACAGTGCTGTGCTGCCAATTGCATGTTTCTTGCTAAATTTTTGGAGCTTTGAAAGTGAAGATCTTAGTTTGAAGTTGGATATAGATACAAAATATATTCATTGGCTGAGGAGAATATAAATAACTTGTCCTGATCCAACTATATAGAGTTACCTAAGCAAGAAAGACTCATAGTGACTTTTCTAAAAGTTGATTTTTTTTTTGAGGTACCCTTCAGTCCCCATGTAAATGAATGGATGATAGACCTAAAATGCAAACTTTAAAGACAAGATCTCAAACAAACCTCACCAAATATGTTCATATTTTTTCACATGACACATAGAGAAGAAACAATTTATTCATATAGCTGTATGAATACATATTATTTATGGTCTACTTTGAAGTCACACGTTTTAAGGTGATATACAAAGAAACACACCATACAATGCAAAATAAACAGCTAAGAGCACCATGGTAAGATTTAATTCAATGTGGAATAGTCTAGGATGCTATGACATTGAAAATAGATGAGGGCTGGAATCAGCAACTTTATATTCTATTTGAGGAATTCAAAGAAGAATTTGTTAGAGGGAAGAGTAGGCCCATTTAGCTTGTGTGTCATACTCTAGAAGACTTCAAAATGCAGCTGCCTTTTAGTAGTTACTATCTGCTGGAATGTAAATAGAGACATTTGTATTAGTTAACTTTTGATGTGTAACAAACACACAAATATAGTGGCTTAAAATAACTCCCATTCAAGCAGCTCATGATCTGTGAGACATGTGGGCAGTTTTCTGGTCTGGTCTGACTTGGCAGGTCTCTTCTGGGCTAACTTATTTAGTTCAAGTCAGCTTGCATTGGCTAATGACTACACAGTCAAGAATGACCTCACTCAAGTCTCACATTGAGACACTCCACCAGGATGAGAGAGGCTCCTGGGACACATCTTGTTTCATAATTCACCAGACTAGCCATCTTCTTCAAATTTTGGCAGTGGCAGGTGTCCCAACAGCAACAAGTCCAGACACAAATGCTAGTTAAACCTCTGTTTGCTCACTTTACTAATGTACCACTGGACAAAACAGGTCACAAGGCCACCCACCCCAGTGTCACTGTGAGAGGACATATCCAAACTCATGTAGGGTAGGGATAATATATGGCCATTTTTGCATTCTTACTATATCCTTATCACTAATGTTTATTATAATTGAAATGGATCAGCTACTGATATTAGCTACATTTAAGAGAGAAAGATAATTCCACTGATAAAAGAAATCAAGTTGAATGTAGCCAGTGTTTCCTTAGAAAGCCTACAAAGTAATAGTAGTGGATGAGTCCGTTGATAACTCTGAGGGAGGCAAACTATTTTAACAGAAAAGCATAGATAGACACAGACAAAGCCACATAAATTTCTCATCCCTAACACCTATTGGGTGATTGATTAAGATTGTTTAAGATCTCTAAGCCTCTATTGCCAATTTGTTAAAAGCAAGGGTTAGTATCGGTGTTACAAAGCACATTTCCTTTTATCATGCTTCAGTTTCAGCTGTAAAAAAAAAAAAGCCTACATGTATTCTTTAATATTTTTTGCAAGGATGAATGAATTCATCCTGAAGGATCGTCTTGATAATCTCTGAAGTACTATATAAATGTTAGTTATTTCAATTAATAGGGATTTTCATTCTAAATCATGCATTATCGTCCTCGCTCCTAGGCCCTGTGCCCATGTTTATTTACTATTGTTTTAATATTTTTAAGCAACCAGAAATCTAAAGTTGGGGAGAGTAAAGGGACATGAAAATTCTTAAACAGAGTTGGTGGAGTAATAAGTTAGAAAAAGTCAGTTAATTAAGTTGGGAATGTAAGTACAATGCATTGATTATATCTAGAGATAATAATTTAAATATAGAATAGCCTTATGTTAATATTTGTTCTGTAGAGTACTTAATAATTTTTCCCAACATACATTTAGTAAATATATATTTGCAATGGATATATATTTATGCTATCATTCATGAGATGTCAAGTCCATTATTTCCATTTTACCTGGGCAGTGCCTTTCAGTGGGTCACCACAATTTCTCTAAGTCTCAGCTTTTTTATCTCAAAGAATGTATGATGGGTAAAGGAAATTATAATAGTCAAGCCCCTAAGCCAGTCTTATTATTTTTTATTTTATTTTTTTAAGTTTTATTTATTTCTGACAGAGAGACAGCATGAGCAGGGGAGGGTCAGAGAGAGATGGAGACACAGAATCTGAAACTGAACCAGAACTGAACTGAAAACGAACACATAATCAGAAAGCTGTCAGCCCAGAGCCTGACGCAGGGCTCAAACCCGCAAACTGCGAGATCATGACCTGAGCCAAAGTTGGTCACTTAACCGACTGAGCCACCCAGGAGCCCCGCCAGTCTTAGTTTTAAAAAGACACTTTACTTTTAACTTTTCCCTCCTAGGATTTATCCCCCTCACACATGTCCAGTCAGATTTTGATAGCTCTCCTTTCCCTGTTCCAGGACTTGAGATAGTGGTGATAAGACATCCTAGGAAAACAAGTTTGAAGGGGAAGATGATGTACTTCCTTTGGGCTGTGCAGAGCTGAAGATGCCTGGGATGCTGTAATTGACTAGAGGTCCCAGGGGGTTGTGTATATCCTACCTCAAGGAGAAGGGAGACCAATGCCCGCCCTTCTATAGACCTAGTTGGAATCAGACTCACTCTTCTCCCCTTGTGAGCACCCCAGCTGGTTTTATCAGCTTGTGACATATTTCAGCTCTATTCTGACAGTTTATCAGCCCAACCAGAGATCTGTTCAATGTCTGGCAAAATGATATTGTTAAAAATGCAGAGCTTGGCTGGGCTGCTTGGAAACGACGGCTCTCAATTTGATTTCTATTGACAGAAGGCAGCTCAGGCAAAGGCATAAATAAAAAGTTACAATGACTGAGGAAAAACTTGGGACTTCCAGTTAGACCTCATTACTCTGAGCAGTCAGACTGGAAAAGAGCAGCGGGGGAGGCAGAATTGGCTTCTCAAGACAAGCAATGATGAAGTGAGCCTACAATTAGTGATCACCAGCTTTCCTGAAGAATCAGGAGAGTTGAACTGTTGAAAGCATAAGGAAGTTTCTACTCAATCTTATACAATTCATGGTGCAAAGAGCAGTGGTTTTAGAGACTCACAAATTGCTAGACAGGTTTGAATTATCCAATTTTCTTTTGGGGTTTTTAGACATCAGCATTCTATCATGATGGAAATACAAACTTGGAAATGAAATTATCTCTACAATGACTTCCAACTTTAACGTTATTAGAAGTATAATTCTACCTTTTGTACAAAGGAGAACATTAGTACATTATCTTCTTGGAGGGATGCTCTTTCCTAAAAAGAGGAAGAGAAATTATGTTTAGAAGTAAGGACCAGAAATGTTAGCATGCATTATCTAAATTTAATCCCTATATTAACCTTAAGAGAACAGTTACAATTTTCCTTATTTTTTTACATTAGGAAATTAAAACTCAAGGAGATCAAGTCTTGCTTCAGATGACCTCTAAATTTAATCTACTTATTATCCTTACAAAATATCTATAAATTATTCTTATTTTGCAGATGAGGATATTGAGGTAAATTGAGAGTGACTTGCTTCAGATCACACAGGTTGAAAGAGATAAAGCAGGGACTTGAACTTATTACTGTCTAATCCCAAAGCCTGTGGTCATTGCATTTGGCCATGTTGGCTCTATTTACAACTACCTGCAGTGATAACAGGCAGAAAGCGAATGATTTTTGATTTGACTTTTCCTCAGTTTTTCACAACTTATAGAATTAAAATACGTTTTAGGGAGGGAGGAAAAATATGTGGAGGGTGAAGGATTGAAGAGGGTAAGAAAGAAAGCATAGACGGGGAAGCAATGAAAAAAGTAAAGGGGCAGAAATGAAGCTAACATATTTGTTAGCTCCTTATGCACAGAGGTGTACTTTTACAGTTTTACTGAAGCATAATTAACATAAAGTAAGTTGGGCATAATTAAAACATAATTTGATAAATTTAACACCAAAAGCTTATCACAACCAGTGTGATGAATGTATTACCACCACCAAAAGTTTTCTCAAAAATAAGTTATCCAGATAGATGAGGGTCCATTTCTGGACTCTCCTTTTTCTTCTATATGTCTGTCTTTACACCAGTACTGCATCTTGAATACTGTAGCTTAATAATAAGCATTGAAATAAGGTAGTACTAGTTCTCATTTCAAGACATTCTTTTGAGTATGATAGGACTTCTGCATCTCCACGTGAATTTTAAAACTGGTTTAAAAAATTCTAAAAGTAAAACATTTTGATTTCAGTTTGCATAGAATCTTTAGATCACTTTGGGAGAAAATTGACATCTTAACTTTTGATTGCATAAAATTGTGAAAATAATATAAGTGTCTTTAACTTGTATCTTATTCAACTTGTCTAAGCACTTTTATGGAGTTCAACATGCAAGTCTTTCATAGATTTTGTTGCACTTATCTATACTCTGTCATATTTTCAATGTTATTGCAAATGGTATTTTAAAAATGTTCAGTTTCTAATTGTTTTTCGCTACTATATGTAGATATATATACCTAAGTGTTTAATACTGTTTCTGTTCTGTTAACCTTGCTAAACTCACTTTTTAGGTCTAGAAGATTTTTATAGATTATATCATATTTTCTACATAGATGATCATTTTATCTGTAAATAAAGACAGTTATTACTTCTTCCTTTTTAATTTGGGTACCTTTAAAAATTTTTAATGTTTTATTTATTTCTCAGAGAGAGAGAGAGAGAGCATGAGCAGGGGAGGGTCAGAGAGAGAGGGAGAGAGGGAGACGGGTACCTGGGTTGGCTCAGTCAGTTAAGTCGGTTAAGCATCCAACTTCGGCTCGGGTCATGATCTCACAGTTTGTGGGTTCAAGCCCCATGTCGGGCTCTGTGCTGACAGCTAGCTCAGAGCCTGGAGGCTGTTTCAGATTCTGTGTCTCCCTTTCTCTCTGACCCTCCCCTGCTCATTCTCTCTCTCTCTCTCTCTCTCTCCCTCTCTCTCTCTCTCTCAGAAAGAAATAAAACATTACAAATTTTTTTTTAATAAAAAATATTCTTATTAGAATGGCTAGCATTTCCAATAAAAGGTTGAATAGAAATAGAGCAAACATCCTTCTTGTGTAGCTGATCTGGGGGGAAAAGCATTCAGTTTTTCTTCATTTACTATATTGTCAACTGTAACTTTTTGAAGTTGACCTTAATTGCCCTTTGGTTCCTAATTAGGCAAGAGTTTAAAAGGAATTGATATTGGATCCTGTCAAATTATTTTTCTGCAACTATTATGTTGAGTATATAATTTTTCCTTTTTATATTACTAATATAGTAAATTATTTTATTTTAAGATATTAACCCAACCCTGAATTCTAGAGATAAAACTACTTTGTCATGATGTAAAAACCTTTTTCATGTACTGTTAGAATCAATTTGCTAACATTGTTTAGTGTCTAGTTTTCCTATTTTATAAAATCTTTTATTTTGGTAATATAACAATAGAGATATCACAGAATGTTTTAAGATTTTACTTTTTTCCAATTTTTAGTGAAGATTATGTATGGTATAATGTCTTTCTTAAATCTTTAGTATAATTCACCAGTGATGCTATCTGTGTCTGGAGTTCTCATTGCAGGAAGGATTTTAACTATAAATTCCATTTTCTTAATGGATGTTGGACTTTTCATGTTTCTACATCTTCAATGGGCTTTAATAGGTTGTATATTTCAAGGAATTTGTCCATTTCACCAAATTATTTAATACTGGTAAAAAGTTATATATAATTTCCCTTATTACATATATCTCTTTATATCTACTTATATATATCTTCACATATATATTTTTGTTTCCTGATTTTAGTAATTTATTTCTCTATTTTCTTTATTAATCTGACTAGAATTTAAACAATTTTATAGATTTTCTCAAAGAGGCACCTTTGGATTTGATTAACATCTTCTGTTTTCTATTTCATTGATTTCTACCCTAATCTTTCTTTTTTGTTCTCCACTACATTTAGGGTTTAATGAGTTTTCCTTACTTGTTTCTTGAGGCTGAGGTCATTTATTTGAGATCTTCCCTTCATTTCTGATATGCGTATACTGCTCTAAGTAGTACCTTAGCATATCCCACAAATTGTGATATGGACGTTTTAATTTTTTTGTTTAGTTTCAAACACTTTCCTATTTGTTTTTTCTTTGATCCATGAGTTACATAAACAGGTGTTATTTAGTTTCGAAATACTAAAAGATTTTCCAGAGGTCTATTTATTATTGAGTACAAATTTAATTCCATCATGGCCAGATAACATGATCTTTTCTGACATGAACATTTCAAATTTATTGGCACAGTTTTAAGGCCTGGATATGATCTATTTTGGTAAATATTCTCCACTGCCTCCATCCACCTAAAAGAATATGTTGTCTATTTTCACTGAGTGTTATGTTCTATAAATGTCAGTTAGGTGAGTTGTTTGATAGTGTTCAGTCAATCTTTAATATCCTTACTGTTTTTTGCTTTTGTAGTTGCATTAGGATTTATATTATTCATCTTTAACTTTCACAATCTACATTCAAGTGAAATTATACCCCTTAATATACACTATAAGTGCAATAGCAGTCTTTGACTTCTAAACTCCTGACCTTTGTTTTATTATTGTTATACATTTTGCTTTTACATGTTTTATAAACCTCATGCTGTCTTGTTATTATTTTTGTTTAAAAATATATTTGTCATTAAAAAGTTTAAATAAGAAAGAAATTCATAATATCTTCAAATGTCTCTTTATAGTCCCTTCAGGGACTCCTATTACATACTTATACATACATTAGGCTACTTGATATTGTCCTACAACAAAGTGATAACTAATGATTGCTTTAGTTATTCCCTTTTATTTGTTTTTTTTTTATTTTGGATAGTTTTATTGTTTTTTTTTTCAAGTTCACTATATTTTTGTCTATAATATTTATTCTGCTGTTATTCATACATATAGAATTTTGTATCTCAGTTTCTTGATTTCTCTTTCTGTGGCTTCATTGTTGGTGTATAAAAATGCAACTGATTTCTGTATGTTGATTTTGTATCTTGCAACTTTGCTGAATTCATGGATCTGTTCTAGTAGGCTTCTGGTGGAGTCTGTTGGATGGGTTTTCTATGTAGAGTATCATGTTGTCTGTGAAAAGTGGAAGTTTGACTTCTTCTTTGCCAATTCTGGTGCCTTTTGTTTCCTTTTGTTGTCTGATTATTGATGCTAGGACTTCCAGCATCAATGTGGTGAAAATGGACATCCCTGTCATGTTCCTGATTTCAGGGGGAAAGCTCTCAGTTTTTCCCCATTTGAGGATGATGTTAGCTGAGGGCTTCTCATAGATGGCTTTTATGATGTTTAAGTAAGTTCCTTCTATCCCAACTTTCTCGAGCATCTTTATTAAGAAGGGATGCTGTATTTTGTAAAATGCAAGAAACTGATCCCATTCACAATTGCACAAAAAACCTAGGAATTGNGAGGAACTTAACAGAGGTCCATGGGGGAGAAGAAGGGAAAAAATAGTTGGGGAAAGGGAGGGTGGCAAACCATGAGAGACTTTTGAATGCTCAGAACAAACTGAGGGCTGATGGGGGTGGAGGAGAGGGGAAGGGAGGTGATGGGCATGGAGGAGGGCATTTGTTGGAATGAGCACTGGGTGTTATATGGAAACCAAGTTGACAATAAACTATTAAAAACAAACAAATAAAATTTAAAAAAGAATTTTGTATCTCAGATAGTAAATTTCATCACCAGAAGTTCAAAGTTGATCATTTTTATCTTTCATGTCTTCCTGCTTTTTAAATATAAGGAATATAATTATAAGTCAATTTGTATACACTTGGCTCTTAATTCTGATAGCTATGTCAGTTCTGACTGATTCAGTTACTTAAAAGGGTTGTATTTTTTTTTTTTGTATGCCTGGTAATGTTTAATTGGATTCCAAACATTTTACCTTTATGATGTTGGGATTTTTTTTTTTTATATTCACATAAGTATTCTTGAACGTTTTTGGAATACAGTTGATTAACTTGTAAATAGTTTTATCCTTTTACATATTACTATTAAAGTTTTTTACATAGGACTGTAACACTGGTAATACTATGGCTAAATATTCTCTGCTAGGAGCCCAGTCCTTTTTGTATACTCTACCCAATGCTCAATGAAACTGGTGGGGACTGGCATTATTTCTAGCCCTCTGTTAGTGCAAGGTACTGGTCTTGTTAATCCTTTGGATGATTTTCCCCAGCTTCATGCATTTTTCTCTCAATTTATACACTAATCAGAACCCAACTGAATTCTTGAGAGTTACCCTTTGAGATATGTAGATTTCTCTCTTTGTGCAGCTTTCTCCTCTTTTGTGCTCTGTCTTCTGAAGTTACACTCTCATTTCCATCTCCTCAACTCAGGGAGTCTTCTAGACTGTACCTGAGTTCTTTTTCCCTATTCTGCAGCCTGAAAATTATTTCAAGCCTTTACCCTGGGGTAATAAAATGGCTCATGTCATTTGTTTCTGTTTCTCACATATCACTCTCCTTCTTTGTCTGATGTCTAGTGTTTTGCGAATGTTTTTGTTGTTTCAAGCAGGAGTATAAATACAATATTGTTACCTCATCTTGATTGGAAGCAGAAATCTCTCAAATTATGTATTTATATAAGGGGAGTGAACAGTGGTACTAAGGACCTTTTGTGTCGAAGTCTGACTACCGCAATACAGAAAGGGAGAATGTCTGAAACTATATCCTCTCCTTCAACGTAGTGTTAAAATGTTATTTACAAAAATATCTCTGCTTTCTGACATTAATTCTCTCTTTTATAACCAAATATTTATGGCAGGGTAAGTTATTGCCTTTTACTTAAAACTATTTGAAGTACAGGAAACAGTCCTGGGAGTGGTCTGAGACTCGTGTCTGGATCCAGCAGTATTACTACTTTCTGAATGTCCTTGGATATCATTTGTCATCTGTCTACAAACCCCACTGTCATCACCTGTAAAATGTTGACAATAGCTCCTTACTTGTTCACCATACATAATGAGTACAAGAATTTACTGAGTTTATAATGTAAACTTTTTAACTGTAAAATATTATAACAATACAGCACTTACTATAACCATGTCAATTATGCTTTTGGGAAACTTCAACTGTAACATAAAAGATTACAGCTCACTTTTTTTCTCTTCAGGATTATCTTCTTGACACATTCACTCAGACCTCTAGGGGAATCACTTATCTATAAAATGCTACACTTTATTCTTTGGGATGTGCAATGGAATAATAGTATTGGGCTATAAAATCAAATAACTCTATACTCAGACTTTGCTATTATGTCTTCTTGAGGAAATTATTATACCACTCAGTTTTCTATTATCTATAATGAGAAGAGTAATATTACCTTTGTCTGGTTTTTGTAAGGAGAAAATATGATAAAATATATGACCAACTGGTACATGGGAAGCATTCAAGAGAAGTTATTCTAAAATGTTATCACTATTCCATTAAAGAAGCTATGTGGGCATGATTCCATTCAAAAAGAATATGTTCTTTTCTAATCACAGCTCAGTACTCAGATACCATACCTCAGTTATCTTTGACTCTTTCCTGTCCCCAGTGTTTAACATCCAGTCAGCTCACCAAATATTCCAGCACTTCTTCCAGGCTTTTTGCTGCTACTACCACTGTCGTCATTTTAACTTCATTGACGACTTTGTTTTCCTCACTACTGTGTATGACTGGTACGGTAGCCTAATTTCTCTCCCTGAGGTTTTTCTGTACTAGTCTATGCATTACATTTGGCCCAACATTCTGAAGATACAGCTCTAATCATGGCATATTATTCTGAGGAAATCTTTCTTCACTTTTAGGTATAGAATAAAATCCAAGTTCTCTTAGTTGGCATACAGGTTCCTTCATATGTGGTCACTGTGTTTCTTTCCACATACGTCTTCCCACAGGACTATGGGCAAATCTTCTCAAAGAGGCATGGTAGTCTTTCCTTGATCACGTTGTTCTAAGCTATACCCTCTTGAATTTTCTCACTGCTGTATATCAAATTTATACCATCATCTGTAATTCTGTTCAAATAGCCACCGTTTATACAACTCTCGGTATAATCATTGTTATCTTTGTTAACCATCGTTCTAAAAACATCTTTTTCTGATATAATCAAAGTCTCACCACACAACATAAGATATCATCCATGCACATTTTTAGACAAAAATCAAGGCACAATTAAGTGCCATTTTTATGGCAGATAGCAAGGAAGGGCTAAAATCATCATGACAAAATGTGCTGTAAAAACTACACACAACTGCCTCTGCTTAAATCCTACTGTTTTTCCAGAATTTTCTTATGTAATTATTCTCTCTCTTCTGGTTTTAATTATTCCTTATTTTTGAATACTACATCAGTTTTCCCACCGGCTTTGTACCTGACCATATATGTCCATTACCTCCTTAACTGAAACTCTATGTTTTCCAAAGGCTGGGACCTTGTCTTATTTGTGGTAATACCTCAAATTTTGTCATCAAGGTAATGTGGATTCAAGTCTCAGCCTCTTCATTTAGCATTTGGTCTGTCTTGAGCCAGTTATTTATTCTATACCTCAATTTCCTGGTCTGTAAAATGGGAATAATAGTAGTACATAGTTCATAAGGTATTTTCAAGATTAAAAGAGCTTGTGCATGTGAAACATTGATATTACAGGCATATATTAAGAGTCGATGCTTTTAGCAGTTGTTACTACTATTTTTTAATTTTTTTTAATGTTTTATTCACTTTTGAAACAGAGAGACAGAGCATGAGCAGGTAAGGGGCAAGAGAGAGAGAGACACAGAATGTGAAGCAGGCTCCAGGCTCTGAGCTGTGAGCACAGAGCCTAATGTGGCGTTTGAACCCACAAACTGTGAGATCATGCCCTGAGCCAAAGTCGGATGCTTAACCGACTGAGCCACCCAGGTGCCCCTTATTACTACTATTATTACTGATAGCATTGATACCTATTTATCTCTCTAGTATTAGAATACTTTACTCCCTTCTAACAACTCTCTTTCTTTAGTGGTGCTTCATGGGAACAGAATGATTGTTCTAAATATAAGGAGGAAAAAATTAGGCCTGACACCTTTGACCTTACCAGTGTTCCTCCAGATGTTGGATTTTGTTCCCCTAAGTGGTGATTTACAATAAATGACACATTTATGAATAGCCCTCAAGAAAGAAATTCCTTCTGATGGGAGGCAAATGATGCTTCTATTGAAACACAAAATGACTCTGCCAAGATTAATGCTCTTCCCAGAAATGCCAAGGTAATTAATAACAATTAGCAATTTAATATAAAACGATGCCAGCTGCTTGAAAACAATAGATAAGTGTGGTAGGTGTGTACTTTGCTGTCCCTTAGGAAAGGTAATTTCATCAGGAGCCAAATCTGTTTATAAAAACATCTATCTTATAAGGAAAACAGATGACAACTGAAGACCAAAGTATATAAAAGGATTAACAAGAGCCCAAGGAGCCAGCCTGTTAATAGTTCAGAGACTCACATAACTAGTCCATGTCCAAATTTAGTGCTTGGTGATCCCTTTGTACTGTGAGTATTAACAAAGGTGTAAGGAAGCTGGATAAAAGGCCCAAGTGAAGGTCAAAGACTTGGATATTGAGTTGTCACAGTCTAGTACTGGTAATAAGAGTAAAGTCACTTTAACAGGCATTTNGTCTCTCTCTCTCTCTCCTAGAAATAAATAAAACATTTTAAAACATTAAAAAAAAAATACCACAGTCTTTATCAGCGTTTTTTAAAGTTTGGTGCCCTGAGCAACTAGTGGCATCATCTAGCAGATTGTTAGCAGTGCAAATTGTTAGGCTCTACCCTCAGCCCTACTGAATCAGAAAGTCTGGGGAATGGCTCAAGCAATCTGCATTGTAACCAGTTCTCCAGATGAGTCTGAAGCTCTAAAAGTATCATAGGCATTATTATCAGCTGACGAAAATCAGGATTTAGTCATTTCCTGAAATCCCGTGCGACCCATAATGAAAATGGGATCCTGTGTCACGTCTGCCTGACTCCTTAATTCACAATTTTCTACTCTGACAAGCTGCCTCCAGAGGCAAAGTTCAGAAATAGGCCATCTGGCCAACAGACNAATGGATCAAGAAGATGCGGTTTATCTATACCAAGGAATACTACATGACAATGAGAAAGAATGAAATCTGGCCATGTGTAGCAACATGGATGGACCTTGAGGGTGTTATGCTGAGTGAGATAAGTCAGGCAGAGAAGGACAAATATCATATGTTTGCACGTATAGGAGGATTGGGAGTAACTTAACTGAGGAACAAGAGGGAGAAAAAGGGGGGAAATGGTGGGGGAAAGGGAGAGAGGCAAACCATGAGAGACTCTTGAATGCTGACAAAATGCTGATGGATGTTGGGGGGAGCAGGGATGGGCATGAAGGAGGGCACTTGTGGGGATGAGCACTGGGTGTTATGTGGAAACTAATTTGACAATAAACCAATTGTAAAAAAAAAAAAAAAGAAAGAAAGAAAGAAAAAAGAAATAGGCCATCTGGTTCAGGCCAGGTTCAAGCCAAGAGTATGATACAGATGAGAATTTGAGGTTCTGTTTCCCACAGGTGGTCCTAAGGGTTAAATGTTCTGGCCCTTGTCCTCTAAAGCCTCCCAGAGATGATGTTTAGGGCTGACTCATCAGGAAGATGGTGCATGTAGCTCAGAGCCAAAATAAGTAGCTAAGACTATGGGTGCACTGAGAGATAAAGGCTCATGACTGGCACAGAGCCTAGGATGGATGTTGGCCTTGATGAAATGAGAAAAAATAGCTTTTCACTTCAAGAAGCCTTTTTGAAGTACTGAAATGTCTCTTTTCTTAAATAGACAAAAAACTTTTCAAGTGTATTAGGTGCAAGGAGCCTCACTGTAAAACATCTACATGATACCTCTGTGACTGTTCTTTCTCTCCATAAGTCCTCCGCTCAATGCCAATGTATTGTAGGGTATTCCCTGATATGCCTCATAATAATAAATCCAATAAAAAATGTAATAATCCTACATAAACAAGCCACCCTCTGCCTTTTATACTGCTGTGCTCATTTTCTTTTTTCTTTCTTTTTTTTTTTTAATGTTTTATTTATTTCTAGGAGAGAGAGAGAGCACGACAGCGTGAGCAGGGGAGGGTCAAAGAGAGAGGGAGTCACAGACTGAAACAGGCTCCAGGCTCTGAGCTGACAGCACAGAGCCCGACGCGGGGCTCAAACCCACGAACCGCAAGATCATGACCTGAGCAAAAGTCAGACGCTTAACCGACTAAGCCACCCAGGTGCCCCACTGTGCTCATTTTCTACATTATTTTTTCTAGCATATATTCCCACTTAACACAGCACATATTTACTGTTTATTTATTAATTTGTTAATGTTTCCACCTTCTAACATTCTCATCACCCAGTTTGCTCAGTCCTCACATGCACACAATTATGACTTCCCTCTGTACATGATCTTTTGATTAGACTACCCCCTAACTGACATTCTATCAGTCATTTCTAGTAAATATGAAGTAGAACCTTTGAGACTTTAAGAGTAGTCTTTAAACAAGAAGAGAGAGAGAGAGAGAGAGAGAAATCTGAGAACCTAGCTAAATATTTACCCAAATAAATATTATGCCTTTTTAAGGTATCTGTAGTTTAAAGACAAAAGCTTTTTGAACTTTCTTTAATATTATAGACTGATTCTTAAAAAAAATAAAAAATAATTAACTACTAGAGATCTCATACTTTTATATATATTAAGTATATAATGATAATAAGGCAATGAAAGAAAACCTTATACTCAAAGTGATAACTGTTTCACAGGAAAAGAGAGAAATGATGAACAAAATTATGCCGTATGTGCTAGAAGAGAGGGATAAACAATATGCCCTGTGAGCCCAGAGGAGGATCATTTAACCCAACATAGAGATGCAGTGTCCAGGAGAGTTTTCTGAAAGAGTTGTGGCTTGAGCTAGTGGAACTCATATAGCTTATGCTATTGCGTCTTATAGAAAATCACCTGGTCAAATGTAATGTCCAAAACAAAATGATCCCGAAAGGGCTCAGATGTAGTAAGTAAGCTCTTAGAAGCCATATAAAAAGCATTTTCAGGGCACCTGGATGGCTCAGTCGGTTAAACATCTGACTTTGGCTCAGGTCATGATCTTGTAATTCATGGGCTCGAGCCCCTCTCTGCTGACAGCTGGAGCCTGGATCCTGCTTCAGATTCTGTGCCCCCTTCTCTTTCCACCTCTCTCTCTCTCTCAAAAATAAATACACATTAAAATTTTTTTTCAATAAATAAAAAGGATTTTCTCTGGTGATAGCTGGAGATAGCCCTGAAGCTAGACTCTACCCCTTTGTTGGATTGCTTTAGGCAAAGAACTTTTCACTTCTTGTTCTCCTCTGCATGATGCTGTTGCCCTTGCTAGCAAGGCTATTGAAAGTATTAAATCAGATAATACACCCAAATGGCCCATAGTATGTAAAATGATTCAAAGTTTTATGACAGAAAATGTCAGTTCCATGTGCACATAGATTAAGAATTTTTCTATCTGGATATCCAACACAGAGTATGTGCTTACCAATGACTCATCAAATTGTAAGTCTGAGATGGATGGGAGTCTTGAGGATCACCATGATTATCAGAACACAGCCATTCAGCCTCAGTGAACAGTGTTATCTGTGTGAAAATTTGCATTATTGATTTTTTTCTGATTATTAAATACTTGTCAATTAACAACACAGGAAACAACAGATACTGGAGAGATTGGAGAAAGGAGAACACTCTTACACTGTGGGTGGTAATGTAAACTATTCCAGCTGCTCTGGAGAACAGTATGGAGATTCCTCAAAAAGTTTAAAATAGAACAACCCAAAATCCAGCAATTGCACTACTAGGTATTTACCCAACAGCAATAAAAATAATGATTTGAAGGAGCATAGGTACCCCCATGTTTATAGCAACATTATTAACAATAGCTAAACTATGGAAAGAGCCCAAATGTCCATGGGCTGATGACTGGATAAAGAAGATGTGTTTATATATAATGGAATATTACTCAGTCATCAAAAATAATGAAATCTTGCCATTTGCAATGATGTGGATGGAGCTAGAGTATATTATGCTAAGCAAAGTAAGTCAGTTAAAAGAAAGACAAATACCATATGATTTCATTCATATGTTGAATTTAAGAAAGAAAACAGATGAACATAGGGAAAGGAAAAAAAAAGATGAGGGTGAAGCAAACCATAAGAAACTCTTAACTATAGAGAACTTAGGACTAATGGAGGAAGGCGAGCTGGAGATGGACTAAATGGCTGATGGGTATTAAGGAGGACACTTGTTGTGATGAGTACTAGGTGTTATATATAAGTGATGAATCACTAAATTCTATACCTGAAACAAATTTTACTATGTATTTTAACTAACTAGGATATGAATAAAATAAAAAAAAAATGAAATAACAAAAAAAAAAAAGAAAATTAGGGCACCTGGATGGCTCATTTGGATGTGCATCTGACTCTTGATTTTGGCTAGGTCATTACCCCACAGTTCATGAGGTTGAGCCCCACACCAGGCTCCACACCCACAGCTTGAAGCTATCTTGGGATTCTCTCCCCTCTCTCTTTTCCCCTCTCCTGCTTGCTCATCTGTTCTCTTTCTCTCAAAATATAAAAATTAAAAAGGAAAGAAAATTAAAATCATCTAGGTATCTTATGACTTTTGCTGCAATTATAAATGACATTGATTTCCTAATTTCTCCTTCTGCTGCTTCATTATTGGTGTATAGAAGTGCAGCAGATTTCTGTACATTGTTTTTTATTCCTGTGACTTTACTGAATTTGTTTATTGGTTCTAGCAGTTTATTGTTGGAACCTTTCAGGCTTCTATATAAAATACCATGTCATCTGCAAATTATGAAAGTTTTACTTCTTCCTTACCAACCTGGATGCCTTTTACTTCTTTTTTGTTATCTGATTGCAGTACTATGTTGAATAAAAGTGGTGAAAGTGGACATCCTTGTCTTTTTCTTGACCTTACAGGAAAAGCTACATTTTGTTTGAAAAGCTCCAGAATGATGTTAGCTGTGGGTTTTTCATAGATGGTCTTTATTATGTTGAGTTATGTTCCCTCTAAGCCTACACAGTTGAGAGTTTCATAATGAATACATGTATTTTGTCAAATGCTTTTTCACCATCTATTGAAATGATCATATAGTTCTTATCCTTTATCTTATTGATGTAATGTATCACCTTGATTGATTTGTGAATATTGAATCACCCTTGCAACACAGAAATAGACCTACACTTATATGATCAATTAATCTTCAACAAATGAGTAATGAATATACAGTGGGGGAAAAAGTCTCTTCAACAAATGATGCCAGGAAAACTGGATGGACACATGAAGGAAGGAAGGAAGGAAAGAAGGAAGGAAGGAAGGAAGGAAGAAAAGAAAAAGGAATTTGGACCACTTTCTTACACCATACACAAAAATAAGCTAAAAATGTATTAACAACCTAAATGTGAGACCTGAAATTCTAAAAACCCTAGAAGCTAACACAGGGAGTAACTTCTTTGACTTTGTTTCTAGCAACTTTTTTTTCTAGCTTTGCTTCCTGATACAATGGGAAAAAAGCAAAAAGAGCAAAAATGAACTATTAGGGCTACCTTAAAAGTAAAAAACAAAAAACAATTCTGCACAGTGAAGGAAACCATCAACAAAGATAAAAGGCAACCCTCAGAATGTGAGAATATGTTTGCAAATAAAATATCTGATAAAGAATCAGTATTGAAAATATACAAAGAACTTATACAGCTCAACATCTCAAGAAAAAATAATTCAATTAAAAAATGGGCAAAGGGGGGTGCCTGAGTGGCTCAGTCGGTTAAGTGTCTGACTTCAGCTCAGGTCATGATCTCACGGTTCGTGGGTTCGAGCCCCGCATCGGGCTCTGTGCTGACACCTAGCTCAGAGCCTGGAGCCTGCTTCAGATTCTGTGTCTCCCTCTCTCTCTGACCCTCCCCTGCTCATGCTGTCTCTATCTCTCTCTCAAAAATAAATAAAGTATTTTTAAAAAATGGGCAAAGGACATGAATAAAGATTTCTCAAGAAAACATACAAAAGACCAACAGACACCTGTAAAGATGTTCATTTTCACTTACCATCAATGAGGAACAAATCAAGACTACAATGAAATATCACCTCACACCTGTCAGAATGGCTCAACTCAACAACACAGGAAACAGGTGTTGGCAAGGATGTGGGTAAAACAGAAATTCTCCTGCACTGTTGGTGGGAATGCAAACTGGTGCAGACACTATGGAACACAGTATGGAGGTTCCTCAAAAAGTTAAAAGTAGCACCTACCGTAGGATCCAGCAATGGCATACTGGGTATTTACCCAAAGAATACAAAAACACTAATTGAAAGGAATACATAAATCACTATGTTTATAGCAGCATTATTTACAATAGTCAAATTATGGAAACAGCCCAAATGTCCATTGAATGATGAGTGGCTAAAGAATTCACAATGGAATATATTTCAGCCATGAAAAGAATGAAATCTTGACATTTGCAACCCAACATGGATGGAACTGGAGATTATAATGTTAAGCGAAATAAGTTAGAGAAAGACAAATACTATATGATTTTACTTTTATGTGTAATTTAAGAAACAAAACAAAAAGCTAAGAGAAAAAAATAGAGGGGGGTGGCATATAAAAGAACAAACTCTTAACTATTGGAGAACAAAATGATGGTTACCAGAGGGAAGGCAGATGGCAGAGTGGGTTAAATAAGTGATGGGGATTAAGGAGTGCACTAGTTTGGATGAGCACCAGGTGATGTATGGAATTGTTGAATCACTCTGTTGTACACCTGAAAGCTAATATAACATTGTATTTTAGCTAACTGGATTTAAAATTAAAAATCCAATAAAATTAGGAATAAACCTGAAGAAAATCCAAATATATTTACTGTTTGAAAATTTAAAATAGTATGAAGTAGAAAAAAATTAAAATAACCAATAATATCACTACCTTGAGATCATATCTTTATTCTTTTCCAAACATAATAACAGAGTATAGTTCCATTTTTATGCTGCCTTTATTCCACTTAAAATCATGATAGGTAAAAATATTTTTCCATATTGCTTTACAGTGTATTCATATGGTATTCATGAAGATAAAATTTTTTCATATCTCTATTGATAATTTGTATTTCTTTTCTTTTTACTCACTTTATTTAGCTGTCTTTAGGTTTTTTTTTGTTGTTGGGGCAAATTTTTTTTTGCCGTCTTTTATTTATATTGATTTTATCACGTATTTAGAAACATTTGTGTGTGTGTGTGTTTATATTGTTCTTTATCTTTAAATTTAATTATAGTATTTTGTTGGCTCACAGAAGGCTTACGTTTTATTTGCTAATTTATTTTTCAATTTTTCTTCACAATTTTCTTTTCCTTTAGCACTTAGTAATGACCACATCAATATATAATTGCTTAATTTATTATTTATCATTTCATTGTAGATTTAATTCTTAAGTTTTTCTGGAATTATTTTATGGTATGAGGTAGGGATCCAGCTTTTTTTATTTGAATAATGACTAACCAACGGTGATAGAACCATTTATTGAATAAACCACATTTCTTCAATGAATTCAATTGTCCTCGTCCTTGGTTCTTTGAATCGTTTGATCATTTCCATGGGAATCAAGGAGGGGATGGATCAGTTAGAGGAGTAGGTCAATGTGTCATTGCACTCAGAAGACCTAACTGGGGCCACCTGGGTGGCTCAGTCGGTTAAGCATTGGACTTTTGCTCAGGTCATGATCTCATGGTTTGTGGGCTCTGTGCTGACAGCTAGCTCAGAGCCTGGAGCCTGCTTCAGATTGTGTATCTCCCTCCCTCTCTCTCTAACCCTCCCCTGCTCACACTGTCTCTCTCTCTCTTTCAGAAATAACTAAAACACTTTTAAAAATTTTTAAAAAGACCTAACTCAATGTTTAAGCGCATTTGCATAACATTGTATTCTCACTAATTTCCCAAACATCTGCAGACAGAGCATGCCTATTAAGCTGCTCAGCCAAGCGACTGCATTAAAAAATAATAATACTTCTGTTTCAAAAGCTTAATGAAATTTAATAATGAGGTAATTGAGAAACTGATTTTATGAGGTTTCTCTTTTAAGAATGACAAATAATGTTTGCAAGGTTAAATTACATCTTTGATTTCCAAGTTGAGCTGATGCTTTGATTTGTAAATCAGGCAGGAAAGCAGAAAGTATGTCACCCGTGTTTGTAGATAATTATAGATGTATTTAGAGATTTATCTGGGTGTATTACCATACCAAGGCATTTGAGTATAGGAAATTACTCACATGTCTTAACTAAGAAATTAAAAATCAGACTTCTAATTATTTGAAGTTCCCCTGTACATGTTGAATGCTGAGAAGCATTTCTGTGATCTGTGAGTCTCATGAATGAATGAATCTACAAGATGCTTTTTTCTGAGTAAAGTATTAACTATGTTGCACTCTGCATGGAATTCCTTAAGGTTTTAAAAATTAGGAGGAGGTGATGTTGCATTCAGGCAGTTGTCAGAAGATCTGGTTTCTTATTAAGTCATTGACATTAAGAGTTATGACCTCAAAGAAGTTATTTAATCTCTTTGTTCCTCAGTTTCCACATATGAAAAATGAGATACTTACTTCACAAGACTTATTAAATGAGGTCATACAATGTTAACTTTGCCACGAATAAAACCAAATTATTTTTCAAACGTATGACAAACTGCTCACCCTTAGCAAAAATAATCACTTACCTAGCATCTGCTACATACCAGGAACTATGCTAAGCATTTACATAAATAGATATACTTGACATTAAAACATCTTGTCAGATACAGTCATTACCAACATCTTTCAGATGGAGAGGGAGAAAATGAGATACAGAAAGCTAAAGTGGCTTCACTAAGTCATGTAATCAATGAATGATCAAGCCCAGACTTTGCCCAGAATCTACTAAGGTACTATGCGAGAATGTATAAGATTTGGAAATGGCGTTTCACTGAAAAGACAGTAGCCATGTTTACTTCAAAAGCATGAGGAAGTTTCTATGAGTAAATATAAGCTATACAAATAACATTTTTGAAGTCTCCAGTCTGGATTGTGATCCTTTAAAATAACTTGAAAATAAAGGGATTTGGAATATTTTAGAGTGATGGTCAAATCACTAGTACAACTGTAATACTTAAATCTAGATGTGGCTATAGAAGGGGTTTGACCTAAGTCCAGGATGAAGATGTTTGCAAGAATCACTCCAACTCTGCTTACAAGTAAGCTCTGAATTTAAAAAAGGCATACCTTAGCTTCCCTGTGATGGTAGACCAAGATAGTGTCCAAGAATGGAGGAAAATCCAGTACTCCCAAATATAGGCTTTGAGGTTTGATTCAACTTCATGGATAACTGTGAATCCAGCATTTACTACTTTAGGAACTAGGGCAAGTTATTAATTTTCTATGAGCTTCAGTTGTTTGTATGTAAAATGCAGCTAGTGATTACTATTCTATACATTTGTTGTATGTGATTTGAAATGCATAAGAGGGAAATTTTCTAGCATATGTTGTTTGCTTTACAATAGACTGGTAGAAAAGAGGAGCCTAGATCAGTTTTAGAAAAAAGGGCAGACTCATTTCTCATCTGATTCTTTTAATGTGGTTAAATAGTCTACTATTTGTAATAACGTGTTGAATATCTTAAAGAACACGAAAATTGCTGACTCACCAATTCTTTCCTACCTTCTGGCCAAGAATGGGAAATTCATTTTAATTCCAAAGCATTTTGTGGTTGACTACTAGATTTAAATTTAGATAATTTAAATTAACTGAGTACCTTAGGCTGGTTTACTCGAGTAAAATATGATAAAAGTACTACTTATGCAAAAGGTTGTTTGAGAATTAAGATAACACATGTGAAGGATTTAGCATGCTGCAGTGCACAAAATAAATACTCTACCAACACTAGCTGATATCATAATTATTATTATTACTATCTCATGTTTTTTTTTACCTTCCCTCTTGAAAGGCTTAATAAATTTAAATGTCTGTGTTTAAAATTAATTAGTATTATAATCATAGAATGAAGGAATCTAAGAGATAGAAAGGATCTTCAAAATGGTATTCTGTGTTAATAGATGAAAAAAACTGAGGCCCAGAGATGCATTGCAACTTGCTCCTGTCACCCAGAGTAGTTGGTGGTGGGTGGGGGTGTGCAGCACTGTGATGTTGCCTAAAACCACTGAAACCCAGAGGCCTTTCAACGACAGACTGAATAGTGTTTTTTAAAAACTCACTTAAGGGGGGCACCTGGGTGGCTCAGTCAGTTAAGCCTCCGACTTCAGCTCAGGTCATGATCTCATGGTTTGTGGGTTTGAGCCCTGCATTAGGCTCTCAGCCTGCTTTAGGCTCTGAGCCTGCTTCACATCTTGTCTCTGGCTCTCTCTGTCCTTCTGCTGCTTGTGCTCTGTCTCTCTAATTCTAAAATAAATAAACATTAAGAAAAAAAAATTAAACTCACTTAAGAAATTTTTGCTTCCAATTCTTAAAATCTTGGACTTGTTGACTCTGTCGGTCCTAGTGACAACGGAGGAATGAATCATATTGCCTGAGAGAAAGCTGATAGCTGTTCCAAAATGAAGAAATTAGAACTATGCCTGAAATACATAGGATCATTGACATCAATCACAGTACGCCCATATCCAAAAATATTAGTTCATAAAATTACAATTCAATAAAGAAAATACAACAGGGGCCTTCAGAACGGAGGAAATTAAGATTATCCCATTAGGTTAATTAGCATATCCAGCTAAGTTCCTGCAGAACATAAGAGGAACTGAGGAAATAAGTGGAATAAGAATTTATGATTAACAGCCTAATTATTGTAACAAGCTACAAAAGTAGAGACCATAGCTGTGTTTATTCCCCTCCCCTCCCACTCCATCCTTGCACAGTCTTTTATACTGCTTTCTCTTATATATAGAACACAAATGGTGGCTAGTTTTACAATAAAAATTCCAATAATAGAATAGTTGATCACCCTACAATGATACAGTGGCTGATAGGCTTATCTTTTTTCCCTTGGTGATTACACAGGATTGTGTTTTTGTGCTTTTTTTGTTTCTTTTTCCTATATAAAAGAATGACAAAAAGGGATGACAAGTGGTGAAATGGATCTGCTACTCCAGATTCATTCTTCACAATTATTTTCTCCAGTTTTATTGAGATATAATTGGCATATACCATTGTATAAGTGTACAACCTAATAATTTGATAATGTATATATTGTAAAATGATTACTGTAGTACATCTGGTTAACATCCATCACCTCATAAAGTTTTTATTTAAATTCCAGTTAGTTAACATACAGTGTAACATTTAGTTTCAGGCATACATTTTGTGATTCAACATTTCCTTACATCACCCTGTACTCAATCACAAATGCCCTATTTAATCCACATCACCAATTTAACCCATCTCCTGCTCACCTCCTCTCTGGTAACCATTGGTTTATTCTCTACAGTTAAGAGTCTCTTTCTTGGTTTGTCTCCCTATGCTTATTTTTTTGTTTCCTAAATTCCACCTATCAGTGAAATGATACAGTATTATTTTCCTCTGACTTATTTTGCTTAGCATAATATTCTCATCTAGCTCCATCTTATAACTGCAAAGTTTATTCTTTTTTGACCACCTTTACCCAGTTACCCCACTTTCCACCCTCTGTCTCTGGCCACCACCAATCTGATCTGTTTCTATGAATATAACATGTATCCATATATCTATATATAATATATAATATGTATGCATACATATCATAATACACATACACATATATATGTGTGTGGGAGCCCGACAGTGACCACAAGAAAGCGTGGTTAGGGACGCGGGGATGTGCCTGCACACGGGGCTCCCTGCCTGGGCAAGGCATGCCTGCAAACAGGATGCTCTGCCAGGAGGCCTGCACGCAATATCCAAGTTTAATGGTCCGCTCGCAAACGAGGGAACATGCCCTCCTTAGAAATAGGGAGGAGGCTGAAATTGTGAGCAGGCCTCTTAGTAAACATGTTGTGATCATTTCCTCCCTTTGTTCCCCGCTGTCCTTGAAAGGTGTTTGGCTACTTGCCCTTAATTGGTAAAGGAATGCATCTTGTAGATTTCAGTTTGTATCCAGTTACCGGGTATAAAATAAACCGCAAGAGGGGCTTGCGTAGAATTGTTCCTCCGGCCGGAGTTGTGTCTGTGTCTGTCTTTTGTGTGTGTCTTGTCCTTTGTGTCATTTCGTCCGCAACATATGTGTATATATATGTATGTATATATATGTGTGTGCATATATATATATACAGAGAGAGAGAGAGAGAGAGAGAGACATCTCTATGTTTTCTTTATCCATTCATCCATTGACAGACACTTAGATTGTTTATATATCTGGACTATTGTAAATAATGCTGCAGTGTACATGGAGGTGCAGATGTCTTCTTGAGGAATTGATTTAATTTCCTTTGTATATATACCTAAAAGTGAGATGCTGGATCATATGGTAGTTCTGTTTTTAATTTTTTGAGGAATATCGATAGTGTTGGCATAATGACCGCACCAATATACATTCCCACCAAAAGTGCACAAGAGTTCCCTTATCTCTACATCTTCAATACTATCCCTTGTATTTTCTATATTAGCCATTCTAATAGGTTTGAGATATTATCTCATTGTGCATTCTTCATTATTCTTATTAATATTGCAAGCACAGGAAATCCCAGGTTTCCTGATGAGAGGATGAGATTAGTATCTCTGTTTCTCCCACTCCCTCCCTATTTGACCACCGGAGAACAGTGACTTTACAAAGACAATGGCTGTATTCTTTTACAAAAGATCAGTTTCTGTTAGTTGCTAACACTCTCAAGGTAACAACTATCATCAGATTGCAGAAAGAGCCATTCTACCATACTGTTGGTCATGGAGTTGTGTGACAAAGACTCCTTAATGTAGCTAGTGCCTGGATATTTAGTCACCCTTTATTGATCTCATTATCTTTCTCCATGATCTTTGTAAATATTTCCATTGTTAAACATTTTCAATTAATTTTGAGTGTACCATCTCTTTCTTTTCTGGATCCTGATTCAATAGGGGTTGATTTTTAGAGGGGTACTGAGAAAGGACACACTGCTATAATGTAATCAGAACTACCAGTAGAGAAGGCAAGCACAGCATAGTGGAAGAAAAGACCTGGGTTAAGATTTTAATTTCAATATGTATCTTCTTAACCATTTATACTGCAATTCTAGCGAATAAAGTTCTACACATATACCTATCCTCTGACCTGACTGCCATCAATTATCCATTTCCCTTTACTTGCTTGAATCCAATACATGCCCATATTTCAACTTCTTCTAGCCTCTTGATAAGGCTGACATATTTGTTTGAATGTCTTCCAATGATGTAATGAGGATCCTGAACACAGTTTTATAAACACAAGGAATCATTTTAAATTCTCAACAAAAGGAAGATATTAGGGAAGTGATGTTTGAAGAAGATTCAGAACACTCCCACCTAACATAATTTTCCCCAAAGTACTGAGCAATAAACCTACTTATGACAAAATAACTAAATACTTTTTTGAATGTTTAAAGGTGACATTTAGAAGCATATACCTCATCAAATAAGAGTATCTAAATCTAAAATTCAGCTGCTGATAAAAATGTCATATTTCATATGAGAAATAAAGAACTTTTAAAGTGATCTTTTTCACTGATCTGGTTTCTCTCAATTTCTCTTAAAAATGTGCTTACAGAAATCTTTAATGAATACCAATAAGTAAAATGAAATGTCTACTTCACAATTCTGACAATTTTTTTTAAATATTGGAAAGGGCATCTTTATCACCTTTATGCCAAAAACACCTAATTAAAATTTGTATTTTTTCCTCCATAATAGAATATGATCATATTATGGTCAAGCTTTCCACCAATAACATTAATCTACTGTTGTTTACTGTAATTTTTTGAAGTCTCTGTAGACTTTTGTAGAGTGTATAGACTATGCGGTCTATGTGTTTACATAATCCATTTGGCCTGAAATGAATTTTAAGGGTCTCCTTCCACTACCCCCCCCAAAAAATACAGAAAGTAAATGGAAACACACACACAACCTCAACTACATCATTCTTAAAACCTGAGAACTGCAGGTCCATCTTGTTAATTTAATTTAACAAGTATCATCTATTACAGAATTTAAAAAAATAACATGGCTCTAAGAGATGGCCTTTCATTTATAGCGCAACAGTCATTAGTGCATTTCAACTTGCATGTGTTGGTGGTATTCATAGTCCTTTTCTTCCTCCTTCAAAATGCTGGTACTTTAAATTACTGTTCAAGAGCTAGCAAGCAAGATAGGGCTATTAGATTTAGCATCATATATTTTCCCAAGCGGTATACACAGCACTTTTTAAATATGTATGCAGCCCGTTTTAGACTGTAATCTCTTTTCAGTTATTTATACCACTGACGGGCTTTAGATCCTTATTTCTGACACTATAATTTAATGCTGTGACACAAGCCCCAGATTTACAGCTTCCACTGTTGGCCCAAGAGTTCCATTCCATGGCTCTTATACAGTGAATTCAGAGGAGTTACAGAAGGGAATTTCATCAGAAATATTTGGTGTTTTCCATACAGTAAAGTTTTGCTGACTCAATGTTGACTTCTTTGCCTTTAGAAAAGGGCTCTAAACTGAGGTTTTGAAGGCTATTTAATAAATATTTCCTGGTATTAAAAAAATCAACATTCCATTGTTTATCTACCCAAGTTCATATGTCGTTTACTGAAGGTTTAGATAATCACATCCAAATCACTTAACTTCTGTAAGCATCCATTTTTTCATCTGTAAAATGGGAATAAAATGTGTACTTCATCTTCATGAAGTTGTCATTAGGAATAAATGAGTTTTTGCATATGAAGCACTTAGAATAGTGCTTGACATGTATTAATGGGCAGTATAATGTAGAGTTAGGCACCTTTGCCTTTGACTCAGAATTTCAAGAATTCATCTTATGAAAAAAGTGCAAAAAGAGAAGATATTTGTAGAGAGTTGTGTTCTTCAGTATTATTTGAATAAATAAAAAGGAACACTTTCAATGTTTACTAAATTAGAACTGCTTAAATAAACTATGTTGTATACAAATAATGAAATATATATTCTGTAGCTGTTAGAAAAGAATGAAGATAGTTCTCTACTAACATTGTATATATTCCATAATATGTTAATTGAGAAATTACAGAAGTGTAGATGCATCAATATTCAATATTTTCATTATATATTAAGTATATACCAAAATGTTGAATACCAATACCAAACTATTAACCAGTGATTGTATTTAAAGAGTGGGATTATAATGGTACCTGGGTGGCTCAGTTGGTTAAGCATCTGACTCCTGGTTTAGGCTCAGGTCGTGATCTCATGGTTTATGACTTCAAGCCCACATCGGACTCTCTGCTGTCAGCACAGAGCCTGCTTTGGATCCTCTGTCTCTCTCTCTCTGTGCTCTTCACTGTCCCCCCTCACAAAAACTAATAAACATTTAAATAATTTTCAGAGTGGGATTATAGAATATTTCACTTATTAAGCATCAGATATATGTGATTTTTTAAATAAAAATTGCCGGAGGCCGCGCCAGCTCCGACAGGTCCAGGGGTCCCTGAAGGATGGACGGTGTTGGCGAAAGAGAATGAGAGAGCCCCGAGATCCTTTCTGATCACCAGGCAGGCATCTCTGTCCTGTCGGTTTTGGTGTCTTTATTTATAGGTTAAATGATAACATGACATCAGAAAAAGGAATTTTTACAATGGATAGCTCTTTGTGATAAGATGCTTTGGAAAGTGTACAGAAGCAGGTTTTACAGAAATATTCTTGCAGAACTATTGCAATTATAGTGAGGTTAAGTAAATCTTATAACTAGAGAATTAGGGTATTCTTAGTAAAAGACAGGATACATATTTGTTCTAAGTTAATAACGCTAAGGTTAGGTCATAGGTTAAGTGTATAGATGGGCTAAGAGTCATTCTGTCTGACTCTCAAATGTATGTTTTTGAGTTGGTTAATAAGTTGTTTGTGGAAACCTATTTGATGCTGAATGTGTGAACACCATGGAGGCCCTAAAAGTGTCAGCCTTTTGTTTGTGGGTAATGTTTTAGCTACTCTTATCTATCCTCATCCCAGCCACCTGTAAGGGAGGGTGTTTGCAGAAAGTAGGCCTTGGGGAAGGGACTGCCATACATCACCAATTAGGAGGTGTAAGTATTAACTTAAGTTCTGCCTTTATCTGTACCTTAACTCTAAATTAGGCTCTTTGTCTCGGGGCCAGGCTCAGTTGTAATTCTTGTGTTCTTAACCCTCTAAGTCTTGGATCTTCAAGGCCCTTAGGAAGAGCCTTTTGACAATCATCCATAGAGCTTTCATCTAAAATCTCTCTTGTAAAGGCAGGAATATGCTTTTCCTTATGAGGTATCTGTGTTCAGAATATTGGTCTGATATGGAATATTGTGAGGCCTGGTCAATACCAGCACAGCATGAGCCAGTAGTAGCAGGAGATACCAGTTTTCACTTCTCATAGCGGTAGCTGTGCAAACACTGCCATTTCCTTGCTGTGACTGCCATCCATAGAGGCCGGTGCGGCTCCCGGCAAAAAATAGTACTTATATAGTAAAAATGTCAATGAATACATATCTGATAATATAGTATTTCTACTTGTTTTAATCCTTTCAGGCCACTATAACAAAATGCCCTAGATTAGACAGCTTGTTAACATCAGATATCTGCTCTTACATTTCTAAAGGTTGGAAAGTCCAGGACCAGGGTGTTGGTAGATTTTGTCTGGTAATGAGGCCCTGTTTCCTGGTTCACAGTTGTAATTTTGCTGTATCCTCACATGATGGAAGCAGTAAGGGGTCTCTCTGGGGTCTTTTTTTAATAAAGGCACTAATCCCATTTATGAGGGCTCTTCATGATCTAATCACCCCCAGAAGTCCCCATATCCAAATACTAGCATGTGGAATATTAGGATTTAATATATGAATTTTAGGAAGACACGGCATTTAGTCTATAGTACTACTGACATCTCTTTAGCTAATAGCCATTATCTACAGGAGAAAACCTAGAACCTTCATAAATTGTGTTACTACCTGTCCAGTATCTTCTGCCATTATCCATCTTGCCTCATGTTTCCAAGGTGTAGAGATTTATCATAGTTCCTATTGGTCTTATTCATAGCATTAATATTTGGTTAACTTGTTTTGTTGTTGTTGTTGTTGTTGTTGTTTATGCTGATTGATCTGCCTATAATGCATATCACAGGGACAGATTTTTTTTCCAATTGTTTGTTTGTATGTACATCTCTCTAAATTTTGATCTACTTGAGAAAAGACAGCTAACAGAGGTATTAACAAATAATACTTCCTCAATAAATGCTCTTTAAACTAAAATGAACTATACTGATATTTTGGGCAAGTTGACAGGCCAAGATGAGCTCACAAAAAAATCCCAAGCAGTATTATTGTATAAACTGAGTCTTGTCCAGCATAGTAGCCGGTTGAAGGAATATTAGATGCAAAGCATGTTCAATCAGGCAGTGTATAATTATTGTTAAATATGTGGCATTATAATAACTCAGCACTTTTGGCTGACTACTTTTATAATGGTATGTTAGAAACATGCAGGCATATAAGTAAAGAGCATGAATTGTTATATTAATACAGGAATAAGTAGATAAGTTTCTTGAATAGAATTATAGACTTCTTACAGAGAAGTCTGGAGATAAGAAAGGTGCCAAGAGATGGAAGATTGAACAAAAATACTGTAGGAAAATAATTAGACAGAAATAATGTAGCTTTAAAAGAAGAAAATGCAAGATAGGAGATTGAATTTGAGATTGCTGTTGTAAAACAGTACAGGGAATGTCTTATAGACTATTCCTGGGGATCTTTTAATTAAACTACCAGCAGAAGCTTTTTATGATAGTGCTTCATCTCTTTAAATGAATCTATTTAAGTAGATCTCTTTAAATGGATGCCATATTACTTGGGACTATTTTGATTACATATAATAAAAATCAATTCTGACTTCATGTGATAATGTATCTATCTTCTTTTTTCAAAAGAACAGCCAGACCAAGGATAGGATCTCTTAAGTTCAGATCCAAATTTATTGGAAAAAGCAAATTTGGCCAACATAAGCCAGATGTCTAGTTGTGTTCATTTAGCTAGATCAGTGAGGTTCAATTGTGTTTTTAGAATATTTCTTCCAGGAATTCATGGCTGTAACCATGAAATTTAAGGTAGGTGCTATTTATAGAAAATGTGAGGAGCAGAGGAAATCCCAATTGATATGCACTATTAAACCCAGAAAGAGGCATGAAAAACCCCAGATAATTTCTCTTGGATTGCTGCTTAGTAAACATTCATGTGTTCATTCATGTATTCATTCATTCACTCATTCATTTATTTACTCATCCATCCAATCATCTATCCATCTATTTAAACTGTATCAAACTATGTTTGATAGCTGGCACTGTCATGAATGCTATCTCTTATCATTAAGACATAGCTTAGTCATTTAGAAGCTTACAGAGTGGGTATAGAAATGATGATACAAGCTAGAAAGTGCTATAATGATTTCTTGGTATATGTGTTACAGCTGTGGGAACACAAAGGACTCTTTATTAATTATTAATCCTTTAACTGAGACTTAAAGGCTATATAGGAGTGTGAAAGAAGAGAAGGGAGGAAAAATAACATACACAAAGCATTAAAAGAAAACAAAAGGCTTTATGAGTTTAGGAAAATTAGAAAAACTAAGGAAAATGAGTTCAAAGTTGTTTCAGGAGACAAATATAGACAGGTGGGTTGATTCCAGATTATGTAGGCATTAATGTAGTATGTTAAGGAATTGAAATTTTTTTTTTTTTTACAAATAGTTTATTGTCAAATTAGTTTCCACATAACACTCAGTGCTCATCCCCACAAGTGTCCTCCTCCATGCCCATCCTCCCTCCCCCCCACATCCATCAGTCCTCAGTTTTTGTCAGCATTCAAGAGTCTCTCATGGTTTGCCTCTCTCCCTTTCCCCCACCATTTCCGCCCTTCTTCTCCCCCTTGTTCCTCAGTTAAGTTCCTCATAATCCTCCTATATGTGCAAACATATGATATTTGTCCTTCTCTGCCTGACTTATTTCACTCAGCATAACACCCTCAAGGTCCGTCCATGTTGCTACACATGGCCAGATTTCATTGTTTCTCATTGCCATGTAGTAAGGGAATTGAAATTTAATAAGGATTAAAAATGTCTTTAAAAAGGGGAAGAACTTGATTAGACTAGTGTTTTGAAGAATATGATACTGTTATAAGGTCAAATGGTAGTGAGGTGAACTGAAAGTAGGGAAATCAAATAAGCTGCTTTTATAAAACCTTTGGTGCCATATATTAGAGCCTAGAGTAAGGAAAATGTAGGGTTTAATTTCTCTTAGTAATTAGGCTTTTTACTTTAAAAAAAAAGAGGGAAAAACATGGAAAAGAACAGAGCTCAGTGACAGATGAGGTTTTTCCCTACATCTGTAGCCTAATTAATTAATTGTTCTATGATAGATATTTAATTAAATAGTTATAGGCATCTTTGTAAAGGATGTGGAACAACCAATTAAAATTTTTATTGTGGCCTTTCAAAATTAATTAACCATTAAATGCCACAGACTAAACTATAGCATGTATATTTAGGTATCAGTGGGAAAAATAATATTTGGATTTGGGTGAATCATAGTATCCAGCCTATATCCATATCTCATAGGGAAATCTGAGATACAATACAGACTGGTGCTATACAACAAAATTTTTGGTGGTGATGAAATGTTCTAAGTAGTTATTGTCTAATATGGTCACTTCTAGATGTATATTGCTATTGAGCACTTGAAATGTATCTACTACAACTTAGAAAAAATTAATATTGAAAAAAGTAAATAGTAATTAATTTAAATACAAACTTAAACAACTGTACACGCTAGTGGCTTCCATATTGGAGAATACTGTAGAGTATGAGAATATGCAGATTGAGTTGGACAATACTGTGATATACAGCTGTGAGGAAGTCAGTGAGAGACAGCTGAGATAAAATAGGGTGGGGAATGCGGATGGAATTTCATTGTCAAAGATAACTAAAACCTTGGAGAAATCAGTCACACATGGACCTTGGTGTTTTCTCATGTATGAAGTGATTGGCCATTTAATGGCTTCATAGATCTACAGAAATAAAAATGATCTGTCTTAGTTCAACTAAATAAAATAGCATTGAAAAAATGGCTTTTTACTTATTGTTTTACTAATTCTGTTATGAAATTACTCTATTTTTATTTTTAAATTGTTCTAGGTGTGAATTTGAAATATGAAAGTCGTACTTTGGATAGGCTGAAAATGGGAAAGCAAAAGTATAATTTCATGGAAGCTATTTTCAAACTAGTAATTTACTTATAACTAACTTTCAAATTTTCTCTTTTTTTAAGTTTACTTATTTACTTTGAGAGGAAGAGAGAGAGAGAGAAAGAGAGTGAACATGAGTGAGGGAGGGGCAGAGAATGAGAATGGAGAGAGAGAATCCCACGTAGGCTCCACACTATCAGCACAGAGCCTGATGTGGGTCTCTGTCTCACACTCCATGAGATCATGACCTGAGCTGAAATCAAGAGTTGGATGCTTGACTGAAACACCCAGGTACCCTGAAATTGTCTTACTGTCTTTCTTTTATTGTCTGTTACCCTCTGTGATAGGCAAGCCTTCCAATGACCCCCAGTTTTTGTCTCTATCCACATAATAGCAGGATTGGTCTGTGTGACTATAGCAGCCATGAGGAAAAGTCACTTCTGAGATGAGGCTATCAAAGAGTGAAGCTTCCATGCTTCTGTCTTGGGTTCTTTCTGTCACTCTTAGCCCTTTGTAAAGGGCCATGTAGTGAGAAACTGAAACATCCAATCTACAGCTAAAGGAAGGGAAGACTCCAGATAATATCCATGAATGAGTCTTCTTGGAAGTGAATCCTCCTACCCTGGTCCAAGCATCAAATTATGTAACTTTACTGCAACCTTATTAAAGGCCTTAAATCAGGATTACTCAGCTAAACTCCTCCCAGGTTCCTGATCCTCAGAAACCATGAGAAAATAAATGTCTGTTGTCTTAAACTATTAAGTTTGAGGGTTTTCTGTTTATGCAGTCATAAAGAGCTAATATACCTTTTCTCCTGTTTCTTTTTTTTACACATCATGTTAAGTGAACTCTTTAATCCCATCCCCTCTGGTAACCACCAATTTGTTCTTTATAGTTAGGAGTCTGTTTCTTGGTTAATCTCTCTCTTTCTTTTTTTCCCCTTTTCTTGTTTGTTTTGTTTCTTAAATTCCACACACATGAAATCATATGGTATTTGTCTTTTTCTGACTTATTTCTCTTATTAGCATTTACTCTCTAGTTCCATCCATGTCATTTCAAATGGTAAGATTTCATTCTTTTATGAATTAATATTTCAATGTGTGCATGTGTGTGTGTGTGTGTGTGTGTGTGTGTGTATTCATCAATCAAGGTGTTCATCAACCATTGGACACTTGGGTTGCTTCCATATCATGATTATGGTAAATAATGCTGCTATAAACATAGGGGCACATGTATCCCTTTGAATTAGTGTTTTTGTATTCTTTGGGTAAATACCCAGTATTGCCATTGCTGGATCCTAGAGTAATTCTATTTTTAAGTTTTGAGAAATCTCCAAACTGTTTTTCACAGTGGCTGAACCAGTTTTCATTCCCAACAACAGTGCAAAAGTGTTCCTTTTTCTCCACACCTACTCTTCTTGTGTTATTGATTGCTGGAGGCCAGCTCCAGCAGGTCCAGGGGTCCCTGAAGGATGGACGGTGTCGGCGAGGGAGGGATGAGAGAGTCACAAGAATCTTTCTGGTCACCAGGCAGGCATCTCTGCTCTGACTGGGGATCAACTTTATTTTATAATTAAATGTTTGGGGGACAGCACAGAAGTGGCATTTGCCTTAGACAACAATTTCTGATGACAAATTTCTTTCCTATGTAAGAATGTCCCAGAACATAGATTTGTGGAAGACTCATGTATAACCTTTATCAATAGTGATTGAGGTAGATGAATAGATTCTATCCTATGGGGAAGGAAGGTATCTTTAGCATACAAAACAATGTTTTTAGCATACAAAGGGTGAAGTTAGTTCTTTGTGAGCAGGGGTCAATACCTTGTTTGTTTAAGGGGAAGTATTAAGAAAAACAGGTCTTTCAGGAAACACAAATGTTTGCTCCCATAATCACAAAAGAAGAAGTTCCTACAGTAGGTTCTTTAACAGGGTGCAATCAGCATATTCAAGGCTAGAATAAGTCACTCTGAATACTGATCAACAAAGATGCTTGGTGCTCCAAGCAGAAACAATTGGGTGGGGGTGGATATTGGTTGCAGTCTGACCAGTAAGAGTCCAAGCAACTCACCTTAACCTCATAGGGAGTTCTTTGTCAACCTATGCACTCAAAAAAGGCTCCCAACAGTTGATTTTAGTCATTCTGACCACTGTGAAGTGATATCTCATTATAGTTTTGATTTGCATTTCCCTGATAAGTGGTATTGAGTATCTTTTCATGTGTCTGTAAACTATCTGAGTATCTTCTTGAGACATGTGAGAAATGTGTGTTTATTGCTTCTACCCATTTTTGAATTGGATTATTTGATTTTGGGTGTTGAGTTATAGAGTTCCTCATATATTCTGGACACTAATCTTTTATGGGATATGTCATTGGCAAATACCTTCTCCCATTCCACAGGTTACTTTTTAGTTCTGTTGATTCCTTCACTCTGCAGATGCTTTTTATTTTGATGTTGTTGGAATAGTTTATTTTTGCTTTTGTTTCCCTTGCCTCAGGGGACCTATCTAGGAAAAAAAAAAAATTGCTATGACTGATGTCTGAGAAGATACTGCCAGTGTTCTCTTTTAGGATTTTTATGGTTTCAGGTCTCACATTTAAGTCTTTCATCTGTTGTGAGTTCATTTCTTGTGTATGGTGTAAGAAAGTAGTCCATTTCTTTTTCTTTTGCATGTGTCTGTCCAGTTTTTCCAACACTGTTGAAGAGACTCTTTTTTTTTCTTGGATAATCTTTGCTGCTCTGTCACAGATTAATTGACCATATGATCCTAGGCTTATTTCTATGTTTTCTATTCTGTTTAGTTGATCTCTGTGTCTATTTTTGTGCCAGTACCATGCTGCTTTGATTACTACAGCTTTATAATATAACTTGAAGTCTAGAATTGTGATACCTTCGGCTTTGTTTTACTTTTTCAATACTGCATTGGCTATTCAGGGTATTTTGAGGTTCCATACAAATTTTGGGATTGTTTATTCTAGTTCTGTGAGAAATGATTTTGTTATTTTGATAAGAATTGCATTAAATCTATAGGTTGCTTTGGTAGTATAGACATTTTAACAATATTTGTTCTTCAAATCCATAAGCATTGACTGTCTTTCCATTTCTTTGTGTCATCTTCAATTTCTTTCACCAATGTTTTATATAGATTTAAGAATATAACTTTTTCACCTCTTTCATTAAGTTTATTCCTAGATATTTTATTATTTTTGGTGCAACCATAAATGAGGTTGTTTTCTTAATTTCTCTTTTTGCTGCTTCATTATTAGTGTATAGAAATACATCAGATTTCTGTACATTGGTTTTGTATGATGCAACTTTGGTGAATTCATTTATCAGTTCTAGTAGTTTTATGGTGGAGTCTTTAGGGTTTTGTCTATGTAATTTAGTATTTATAGTGTCACAAATAGCCAAAGTTTTACTACTTTCTTGTCATTTTGGATGCCTTTTATTTTGTTATTGCTGTTGTTATCTGATTGCCCTGGCTAAGACTTCCAGTACTAAGTTGAGAAAAATTGCCAAGATTTGACATCCTTGTTTTATTCCTGACCATAAGGGAAAAGTGCTCAGTGTTTCACAATTAGGTATGGTATTTGCTGTGGGTTCTTCATATAAAGCCTTTATTATGTTGAGGTATAGTCCCTGTAGACCTACTTTGTTCATGCTTTTAATCCTGAGTGGGTATTGCACTTTGTAAGATGCTTTTTCTGTATTTATTGAAATGATCATATGGTTTTTATCCTTTCTCATATTAATGTGACATGTTATATTACTTTATTTACAAATATTAGACCACCTTTGTTGCATCTCAGTAATAAATCTCACCTGATCATGGTGAATTATTTTTTTAATGTATTGTTGGATTTAGTTTGCTACTATTTTCTTGATGAATTTTGCATTAATGTTAATCAGAGATATTGGCCTATAGTTCTCAGTTCTCTCTCTCTCTCTCTCTCTGTGTGTGTGTGTGTGTGTGTGTGTGTGTGTGTGTGGCATCTTTATCTGGTTTTGGTATCAGGGTAATGCTGGCCTTTTAAAATGAATTTAGAAGTTTTTCACCCTCTTCTTTTTCTTGGAATGGTTTGAAAAAAATAGGTATTAACTTTAATGTTAGATAGAATTTGTCTATGAAGCCATCTAGTCCTAGACTTTTGTTGTTGTTGTTGGGAGTTTTTATTTTTATTTGTTTTTTTAAATTTTTTTAACATTTATTCATTTTTGAGAGACTGAGCATGAGCGGAGGAGGGTAAGAGACAGAGGGAGACACAGAATCCAAAGCAGGCCGGTCAGAGCCTGACACAGGGCTGGAACTCATGAACCATGAGATCAGGACCTGAGCCAAAGTCAGACACTTAACCCACTGAGCCACCCAGATGCCCTAGGGAGTTTTTAAATTACTGATTCAATTTCATAGCTGGTAATCAGTCTGTTCAAATTTCCTATTTCTTCCTGCTTCAGTTTTGAAAGGTTATATGTATCTAGGAATTGGTAAGTTGTCCAATTTGTTGGCATATAATTTTTTATAATATGCTTTTATAATTGTTTTTATATCTATGTTACTGGTTATTCAGCCTCTTTTATTTGTGAATTTATTTGAGTTTTTTTCTCTCTCTCCCACTTTTTTTTTTTTTTTTTTT
>NW_027530529.1:4664566-4675025 GCF_008692635.1 Crocuta crocuta | reverse complement strand
TCTGGCTATAGCTTCATCAGTTTAGTTGATCTTTCCAAAGAACCAGCTCCTTATTTCATTGATGTGTTCTATTTTATTTGCAATTTCTTTATCATCTGTTTCTGTTATAATCTTTATTATTTTCTTCCTACTTCTGCTTTGGGATTTTGTTTGTTCTTTTTTCTAGGTCCTTTAGGTGTAAGGTTAGATTGTTTGAGATTTTTCTTGCTTTCATGATAGGCCATAGAAGTCAACCACAAGGAAAAATAATCTGTAAAGAGCAAAAATACATGGAAGTTAAAAAAAACATACTAAACAATGAATGGGTCAATAAAGAAATCAAAGGAGTCATCAAAAATTACATGGAAACAAATGAATATGAAAATACAATGGTCCGAATTTTGGGGGATGCAGCAAAAGCCGTTCTAAGGTCTGACTTGACCTTTTTTTTTTTTCATTCTTTACTAATCTTTTAAAGCAGTAGTCCTAAACTATCTGTAACCCCCCAAATATTTTCTATGCATTTAAGCCTTTTAATCTCTTAAAATTATCTTTTAGGCATGAATCACCCTTTCTTTTTCAAATATCTGACACAAATTCTCTTTTTCAAACTCAACTTATATCCTTTTTTGTAAAGTTCATGATTTCACCAAGAGCCATCATCTGAGTGATAAAGAAGATGTGGTATATTTTTACAGTGGAATATTACTCAGCTGTAAATAAAAGAATGAAACTTTGCCATTGCAACTACGTGGGTGGAGCTCAAGTGTATTATGATAAGCAAAATAAGTTACTCAGAGAAAAACAAATACCATATGTTTCGCTCCTAGGTAGAATTAAAAAAAAAAAAAAAAACTAAACAGATGAATATAAGGGGAAAAAGAGAAAGGCAAACCAGGAAATAGACTTTTAAATATAGAGAACAAACTGAGAGTTGCTGGAGGGGAGGTGGGCAGGAGAGGATGGGTTAAATAGGTGATGGGCATTAAGGAAGGCACATGCTGTGATAAGCACCAGGTGTCATATGTAAGTGATGCATCACTAAATTCTATACCTGAAACTAATATTACACAGTATGTCAACAAACTGGAATGTCAATAAAAACTTCAAAAAAGGGGGAAAACATCCATTATCATTCATGTTTTCATGGTTTCATATAAGCAGGTAACTGTATCTAACAGTGATACTGTGTGTTCACAGCTTCCAACAAAATAGAAATGATGCTTCAGTCTATGTGTATAGCACTCCCTTCACCCCTCTAGACATACTATCCTAAGAACACTTTAACAGAGACATTTTACTCTACAAAAAAAGTCAAATTCAGAAAGAAGAGTGAAACGTGGTTGGCAGAGGTTCAGTGGGGAAGAAATAGGGAGATATTGGTAAAAGGGTACAAACTTACAGTTGTAAAATTAATATAGTCTAAGGACTTAACATAAAACATAGTGACTATAGTTGGTAACTTTGTATTGTATAACAGAAGTTTGCTAAAAGAATAGAACTTAAATATTCTCACCAAGACAGATGGTAGCTGCATTTGTGGTGAACATACATAACACAGAGAAGTTGAATCAGTATGTCATATATCTGGAACTAATGTAACGTAGTGTGTCAACTATATGCAAATCAAGAAAAACATTAAAACAAAATGTTTAACCAAAAAAATAGAAAGATAAATTTTGAGGTGATGGGTGTGTTAATTAACTAGATGGGGAAACCCTTTCACAATGTAAAACTATATCAAATCATTATGATATATGCTTTAAATATCTTATAATTTTATGTGTCAATTATACCTCAGTAAAGCTAAAAAAAGAGAAGTTTTTCTCTGACATTTTCTTCAACTACAGATTTGGGGAAGCTCAAGATCTCCCCACAGTCACATAAAATTTGTATGAACTGTCTCATTCACTATGTCCAAAATTGTATCTGGCCATTATTGGCATCTGTTCTTTTTTTTTTTTTTTTTTTTAAACAACTATTTATGAACTGCTTTCTTTCATTTCCAACTTCTGTGGTAGTATCTTTTATTGTTCAGGGCCAAATATTTCAAAGTGTATTCCAAAAGATTCTAAAAGAGCTTAATATAAAAAAAATTCTACCCATTCCCAATCTAAGAAAATATTTTCTTGTGTCTCTTATGTCTTCAAGACTTCATGAATATAGATCTCTCCACTTAAGAATTGAGATCAGGGAGTAGATGGGCTGGAGGAAAGAAAAAAAAGGGGGGGTGAGGGAGCAAACATCAATAGATAATTCAGTGCTTTCAAAGTGCTCTGGCCGGTTAATATAGTAGAGAAATGTGAAAGCACATCCTTAAGCAAACATTTATAAGATATTGTATGTACTTCAACATGCTTGTGTTTTTTTAAGTTTTTATTTTAATAGTGTTTATGTTGTTTTAATATAAAAATAATTTCCTTTAATTTACCTACCATTAGATGAAATTGAAGCTTCTATAACACAAACCATTTTTATTATATAATTTTATAGTTTTTTCACACTCAACAAAAACTCCATATATATGTGTAAAAACACCATCTCATTCCCCTTCAATAGTAAAACTTGTTTTTATCCTAAGCCAATTTTCTTGGTTCTCTATTCTGTAAGGATTGACTTCCTTCAGTGAAACTTCTTGGGCTACTTTGCAAGTTTATATCTATATAGTTCACCTTGAGCCTCAATATATCAAAACCTGCTTTTTTGAGACACTGAGGCCTCCATCCTGAAACCAGAAATGTTCAGATAAGGTATTTTTGATTAGTTCTGGATGAAGTATTGAGCTATTTGTAATAAATGAAATAAAATAGATCTCTGTATTGAGAAAAAGAAAACAAAGTTATATTTAATAAAAACAAGCACACCCTGGACAGAGCCCTTACTTTGTTATCTGTGCTGGTGATAGTAGATGAAGATGCTTAGTAGATATTCAAATGTTGAGAGAGTCCCCTCTAAATATCACAAGACTATTCATCTGCTTTCAGTGAGAGTTGGTACACTGCCAGTTATTTGAGGAGTTTCTGCTTGACTGACTTCTTTCATAGCATATAAGTATATATTTCTTGTTTGTAGAAGCTGCTTGGCATTCCATCATTCCCTGGCATATCTCACTGTTGATATAATAATGTGATAATAATTTAACAGAACAGTATATTAGAAAGATATAATAGCTACTCCCTGCTGAAAGTTTTACAAGGGGTACTTTTCTCCTGCTCCAAAGAAGGATTAAGAAAAATTACCCAAGGTTCTTTAGAAAAATGAAGATGACTTTTAAACACGTTTCAGGGACTCCTGCCATTTCTTTCCTAATATTGCTCGTATGAGACACCTGGAGTTTGGTGGAAGGAACACTGGATTTGGTGTTAGAAGATGGAGCTGGGTGACTCAGCTGGTTGAGTATCTGACTTTGGCTTAGGTCATGATCTCCCCGTTATGAGTTCAAGACCCACATTGGACTTGCTGCAGTCATCACAGAGCCCACTTAAGATCCTCTGTCCTCCTCTCCTTCTGCTCTTCCCCACTTACACTCTCTCATAAATGAATAAAAATATTTAAAACCAGAAGAAGAAGTAGGATTAAAAGAAGGCTCTGTCTCTTAACAGTCTGTGTGTTCTGAGACATAACTGTAGGCTAGAGGTAGTCTCTTTCCAATATCTATTTCCTATAGGTAATAAGAAAAACACATTGGTAAACAAAGCTGTTGCTGCTTTCATTAAGGAGATTGTAGTCTACCAGGTAAGACAGATACAGAAGTAACAGTTACACTAGGATGTGTATTAGGAACAGGAGGATAGGAGAAAATGGTTATTTCTAGCAGGGAGACCAGTCAGTACATGGAGGACACCATCCCTGAGGGTGACAAGTAAGCTGAATCCTACAGATAAACAAGTGTTAGGCAAATAAGGATAAGTCGTGGGAAGAGGAGATTAAAACAAATCCCTGTGCTTTTAGAAAAAAGACTAATCTTTTCTCTAGCCATGGTAACAAGTAGCCACCAGAAACACATTTTAAACTCTGTCAGTCAGTGGGGCACCCGGTTAGCTCAGTCAGTAGAGCATGAGACTCAAACTCTACGAGTCAATGAGGACAGCTCACCTCAGCGAACTTATTCGTAAAAGCTGATAAATCTGTGACAGTCTCTCACATTTAAGAGTCAGCCAATCAGGAACAAAAACACTCCAATAAAAACTATTCTAAGTGACAATCGGTCAAAAATATCTTCACCCAACTCTCTCAATTTTCAGTATGGGTCCCTCAAAACCAATAAACAGGTTAGCTACAATATAATTCCATGAATATCTACCAATCTCTGAACTCTATACAGTTTTAAAACCCCATATAATATCAGCAATCTACTCTACCCAGAGAAGCAACGCCTGATCTACATATCCCTCCATTAGTAGAAAAAGATAAACATCCAAGTTTTTTTTATTCCCTCAAATACTGAATCTTGGTCCTATCAACCTTTATCAGAAGCGAAAGTGTGGCATATTTGAGGAGGTCAATAAAAGCCCAGCAGAACTAGATGGTAGTAAATGTAGGAAAAGTACTTCTGTGAGGAAGATGGTGATACAGTGTAGTATAGTTTGAGTTTGAAAAATACAAAGAAAATCCATCTGGAAAATTGGAGTGCAGGGTAAGAGGCTGAATTAGAGATACACATTTAGAAATAGAATATTTGTAATATGGCCTTATTTCAGCACCAAGATTGTGTAATCATTGATTTTTTTTTTTTCAGATAAGTGATATCTGGAGATATTCCCTAATCTTTCCTAAAATTCTCTTTCACCTTGCAGATGAGGCCATCCTCCTTCTATTTCTCTTTCTTCAATAATCACACTAGTCTCCTTTGGAGACAGTACCTCCAAATCTTAATAGGCAATATGCCTGAGCCCACTACTGAACCTTAAAATACCTACAGTGGGCTGCAAAGCTGGTCCTCTCTGGGCTCTGGTTGATGGAGGCTTCAAGACATTTAAATTGGGTTCTCAGTGCCTTCTTGGTTGATCTCACAGTACTGAATAAATATTGTGATTTTCTGTGTGTTCCAAAATGGAAAGACATTTGGGAAGCACTGGTAGACTATTTAATGGAATGTTCTATGTTCTTCAGTATTCATCACTAGTTTTGTTCCTAAACTGGGAAGGACTTGAAGTCCTTGACTACGTAGAAAAGTGAGAGGTTTGTTTGTTTATTTGTTTGTTTGTTTGTTTGTTTGGTTGGGTTTTGTTTCTTTTTTCTTTTCTTTTTCATTCATTCATATTTCTTTTTTCATATTGGGGGACAAACCAAAGAAAGAGATGAAGAGCTAAGATAAGAGAAGGGAAGCCAGCAAGATCACAGATACAATGTTGATCCGGTGCCTCTCCGCAATCTTTTTAAATGCCTATGAAGCATATTTCTTATGATGTACATGATATGAAAGAATTTGTAGTATATATTGGGTAATAGGCTTAATTATGTGCCAAGGTTGTTGTGGAGCAACATGATACATACTTGTAAATACAGACTTCTGAAAAAGAGCCATAGGAAAGATATGAAAAATTTGAAGAAATTACAGAGTTTTGGACTTACAGAAGTCCAATCTTCATTAACTTAGATCTAGTTTGCACTTCTTTTCATTTTCTTAAACTCAGCTTTTACAGTTGAGTCCAAGGAAAAAGGCTGAACTTCATTGCAACAATTGATTTATTCCTCAAATGATTTAGCTTTTGTAAAAATAAGTTCTTGATATCAATATTGTTCCCAGCCACAAGGAGTTGTCTAAGAGTAAAAGGCTTGTCTTTTTAAATAATAGGATTTTCTTATAAAAGCAAAGTACTGGGAAGAATTTTAAAATGTCTCTGTCTAGCTTATCTAAAAATTCTCTTCAGAGTTCTTGTCTAGGATGACTTTCCCTTGAGTGGAAAGTGTAAAGGTGTGAAAAACATGAAGCTTTATACCTGCCCAAGAAAACCAAAAATAGAGTTCTCAAACAACTGTTTGGGTAGAATGGAAGGTTTCCTCTGAATTACAAATAAGGAAACAAATATACCTAATTTTTTTTCTTAAAAAAAAACTACAAATAAATTAAACGAGGTTTTCTACTGGTAGCATAAAGACCTCTGAGTTTCAAGAGAACTATAGAAAATAAAATTTATCAAATAAGGACTTTTTAAAAACTAATATTAACTTATATTTAATGTTAAATTCTGTTTCTCAGAATATATTTTTCCATTAACATTTTGAACATTTTTAGTGACAGATTAAAATGTTAATATAAAGTCAATGTATCATATAAACTTTTCTTTTTGCATGTGTACTTTTAAATAAGACAACTCCTTTCTAAAAGGAAACACAAATAATTTTATCTTTTTTATTCATATGACCTTCTTTTTCTTTTTCCTACAACCTTTTTCAAAATTATGGCATCCTAGGACTTAAAAGAACATGTAACAACTTTATTGAAACTTTGTATTGGAATATCCTTTCTGAATGACTCACTGTTCTTCCTTCATTGACTTAAAAAAATCTAATACTGTCCCAAGTGACCTAATGTTTGATCAACAGTATCTTGTGGCAACTAGGTCACAGTGCTGGTTTTTCTCAACTCAGACTGTCTGGAGCCTTGTTCCATCAAGCAGTAACTGCACTTAACACCTTAATGCTCTTAACAAAAAGAGATAGAGAGAAATGGAGATCTTCTGTGGTGGGGATAATTAAAGAAGGACATACAAATGCATTTGGTGCCAGTTTTGATTACTTAAAATTAGTAAATTTAAAGCAAACATTTTATCATCTCCAATTACACAGCTACTCCCTCAAGAATAATTAAGACAAATGGGTAAAAACCACCAATGACAAAATTTTTTTTTAGTTTTAAAGGCAAATGGACAATACAACTGAAGTAACATCAGATCAGAAGTAGTTATTATTCTGTTATTCTTTCTAGTTATTACATAAACTGGACTAATCTTTTTGATCTGTCTCCCATTCCTTGCCAAATAACAAACACTTAAGTCCTCCTTCCTGGATCCAGACTTTCTGAGTATAGCACAGTGTATATGGAGACAGCCTGAATTTTGAACTCAGATAACTTAAAGCCTATAGATCTTATTAGTTAAGTGATATTGAAACATCCACTTAATTTCTCTGAGCTTAGGTTTCATTGTGTAAATAATAGGAAATACAGTAATGCCCAATCATCAACTGCACAAGATGGCTGTGAGTAGCAAATGTAATAATGTAAGTAACAGTACTCAATGAATGGTAAGGCTGTATATAAGTTGTAATCATCATTTGTTTTCCTGTGACTCTCCTGATCTCAAATAGTTTATAATAACTGAAGAATCACTCTTATAAAGAGATATTATCATTGTAATCATGATTCAACTAGCAAATATCACTCAGGAGCTATTATATAAACTGTATAAATAAAATCTTTGGAAGATTCAATATCTCCTTTGCACTCAGTTGGGTCATTTATTCAGGTAATGTGTGCACTATTCATTTTACTGTCTCAAATGTCTTTTCCAGAACATAGTATTTATGCAACTGCTCAATAAATAGTAAACACATACATTAAAGAATAATAAAATATATCTTATTGATTGATTTCAGCAGCCATATTAGGAAAAATCTCTGTGTTATTGAGATAAAAACAAAAATTCAAAGAGGTTAAACAATATGTTTAAGGTTAAAAAGATAGCAATCAATGAAAAAGTGTTTATTATATTAAATCAATCTAATTGCTAAGACACTGTTCAAATTGTTTCATTTAGTGTGTTTTTCTCCTATATTAGGATTCATCTAATCAGTGAATAATTCAAGTAGTGAATGAAATAAAAATATATACAATTATTCTAGTTATTAAATTTGCATCCAAATGCATATGTCGACTTTATATAGAATGCTACTGATGATGTATGATACATATGGATATCCCTGGCTTTGGACCAAGAACATTTCACTTTAAAGAATTCATTAGTCTTTGGAAGACTTGCTCATGTATTTATTTAATACATGAATAACCCCATGGTTACTTTAAGTGTTTATTTATTTATTTTGAGAGAGAGAAACAGTGTGACCAGCGAAGGGGTAGAGAGAGGAAGAGAGAATCCCATGCAGGCTCTGCATTGTTGGCACAGAACCCAACCTGGAGGCTCCATCACATGATCCACAAGATCAGGACCTGAGCCAAAATCAAGAGTTGGACACTTAACTGACTGAGCAACTCAGGCACCCCATATACCATGGCTACTTTACTAGAGAGCTTTACATGGCACAAAAATTAAGGCATCACTTTCGTCTGCCGTACACTGAATTTTAAGTATGAACACTACTTGGTCAGCATGGCTTAATAAGGCTTAGCTAATTTTTAAAGATGTTAAAGTTAAAATATGGCACCCCATTTGATTGTCCTTTCCCTCCTTTCTTTCATTCTCAGATACCACCTGCCATTCCACTAAACCTATCTGTCCAGAACTCTTCCTTGTTACAGTGACACCTATATCCCATCCCAGGCCTTGCTACAGCAGATTCCTCTAGCTCTGCATTTTTTTTTTCCATTTGTAACCTAGAAACTTTACGTTCCATATGTCTGGACCTTGCTTATGATAGTGCTAGTAGAGCAGAGTTGGCCCTGGCACCTATATTAGCACATATATTACTTCTTTCTCTTTTATCTGTACAATGAAATATGGAATTGAAGCTGGTGATATAGGAAACATTTCTTTCATTTAGTTATTGCTATCTATAACACCACTTTGGAGCTTGCCTCAGTGGTTTTCTCATATACCTTTTCATTTTTTTATGGACTAGCAGAATATAATTTGAAGAGAGTTAGGAAGCTGTTTGCCTATTTGTCTCACCAATTATCATATATCTGTTTGAATATTTTCAGTAGCAGGAATACTAACTCCTATGTGAGAAAGATGTTTCAATTGCTGATAATCTGATTGTGAGAAAGTATTTTTTTTTCCATAGGGATCTAGGTATAATTCCAACTATTGTTCCTATATCTGCTCTATCTGTGTAAAGGCTCTTCACAGAGCAGGAAAACTTGGAAATCAAGTGCTTCTGGGGTTTTTCTCATGTAGGATTGATCACTTCTCATGTGGAATCCTGCATCTCAACACACCATAGTTAATGGAAGCAGTGTGGTGTCATAAAGTAGCACATGAGTAGAGGCTGTGTTTGAAATCCAGATCTAAATAATAGCTATTTGACCTAGAGCCTGATATTTAGCCTGTGTAAATTGCCTACTTTCGTGTCTGGACCATAGTCCCTATAAATATGCTTTTTGTCTCAAAGCACAACCAGTAACTTCCTTTATGAAATCCTCATGGTTCTCTGTTCATATCTCTATTAGAGAATATATTACCATTATTATTTTTTTTACATGGACCTTTACTCTGTACCCTTTACTAGAGAGTTTCAAGTGCAGAGCTCTACATTATTCATCTCTGTATTCACAGTGCCTGGCTCACAGCATGCTTTTAATATTTGTTGAATAAAGAAATGTGATTAAAGATGTCACTTCTGGTACTAGACGTTCTGCAGTCACCTCAGACAGCATAAGAAGATGCTTTCTATTTCCCTAGATTTCGTATCCTTCTTCATGCAACACTGAACTCCTTTTTATTTCAAATCACTGAGTCTCTTTCAAATGAACTGCTGTATGAGTTAAGAAAACTACGTGTCTGTACATTTGGGGTGTAATATTTGGTGATAGATGGCATATGTCTCCTACTGAACTGACAGGAGAGTCACAGAATGGTTGCTCAGCAGCCCCACAGATTAGCTGAAAAGCTGTAGTGTGGCATAAACGTTAGTTTTCTCAGACTGGCATATGCCCCTAACTAATTCTGCTGAGCCTTTTCACACTTCTTTCTCTCACACCAATATGCACACATGCAAATAAAGCTTACACATATATATACACACATCAAATGCCAGTTGCATTATGCAGTATGTCTAAATCTTGTTATAGTACTATTTGTGTCCTATGAAACCTCATTTTGAGATGACCTTTATCTAGATACAATCAAGTTACTATGATACCCTACAATGAGTAAATTAAGTTGGTAGGTTGAGAGGGAAGAAGTGTTTAGCAAATCAGTTGTCTAGAAAAATGAAAAAAAAAAAACAAACTTGTTCTGACTTCATACTTTATTAAATTTACTGAGCAATAACATACAAAATGGGAATGTTGCATACTGTGGTAGTCTCTGCTTTACCCTTTCCAATCTATCATATACACTCTTTCCAAAGGGATGATTCTAAAACACAAATTAAAATATGTCCCTTACGGTGTTATGCTGAGTGAAATAAGTCAGGCAGAGAAGGACAAATATCATATGTTTGCACATATAGGAGGATTAGGAGGAACTTAACTGAGGAACAAAGGGGAGAAGAAGGGGGGAAATGGTGGGGGAAAGGGAGAGAGGCAAACCATGAGAGACTCTTGAATGCTGACAAAAACTGAGGACTGATGGATGTG
>NW_027530529.1:4653515-4664499 GCF_008692635.1 Crocuta crocuta | reverse complement strand
GGGGGAAGGGGAATGAGCATGGAGGAGGGCACTTGTGGGGATGAGCACTGGGTGTTCTGTGGAAACTAATTTGACAATAAACTATTTGTAAAAAGAAAATATATATTTATACCTTAAAAATAGTTAAAATTATGGGGCGCCTGGGTGGCTTAGTCGGTTAAGCGTCCGACTTTCGCTTAGGTCATGATCTCACGGTTCGTGGGTGAGAGCCCAGCGCCGGGCCCTGTGCTGACTGCCAGCTCAGAGCCTGGAGCCTGTTTCGGAGTCTGTGTCTCCCTCTCTCTCTGACCCTCCCCTGCTCACGCTGTCTCTCTCTCTCTCTCTCTCTCCTAGAAATAAATAAAAATATTTTAAAAAATAATTTAAAAATATGTCCCTTACTTTCAAAAAGGGTTTAATATATTCTTAATGTCTTCAGAATAAAGTCCAACTTAGTTAGAATCAAAATTAAGGCTCATTACTATCTACAGCCAGTTCTTTTTAACTCCCAGAACTTAGACACACACACGCTCACACACCTTTTAATCACTTGTTCCAGAATCTCACTGTGTCCTTCATACCTTTGAACTTTCTCTGTGTTAATATTCCCACTTGGTAAGATCTCTCCCTCTCCGTCTTCTCATCTGAAGAATTTTTACCTGTTTTTCAAGATTTATTTCAAATGATATCTATTCTGTGATTCTTTACTTGCCCATTCTTGCATCATACTGTGTGATTTTGGCAGTTCATCCCCCTTTCTTCTGGATATAACATGAGATTCTCCATAATATTGTGGGCTGTATCATTTTCATCTTTTCATTAGACAGGTGTTAAATCAGGTGTTCTGAGTTTGAATCTAGGTTTTGCCACTTAGCTGTATGACTTGAGAATATTTTTCTGTTTAAATGTTGGTGTATTCATCTATAAAATGTAGGTAAATCTAATTACATCACTCCTTCATTAAGTGATCTTGAGAATTAAATGAGGTGCAGCTTATTGAAGAGTAAGCTGTGCCTCTCAACAATGTATACCATTAATACCTATTAAGTGAATAACCCTGTACCAAGCAGTGAATATATAGTGAGCAAAATGACATAGAAGCCTAACAATGTATATTTTACGAGAATCTTTAAGATTCATCTGTATCTCCAGAACCACCTAGCCAGGGTCTTAACATGTAGTAGATATTTCCACATCTTGAATGTGTCAAGTCATCTGTGTCCTCCTGAAAAGCCTTCTCCTTACCTGGCCTTTACTTTGTGCCTTCTGTTGAGTGTCTTCTGTTGAGATTGCCACACCACCCATATTACATGATCCTTGTTGCATCACAGAAAACTGTTTAGGAGTTCAACCTCCTATCACCCAATGAGTATAATTAGAACTTATTACCATTTTGTCGTAGGTGACCTTTGGGATTGATTTTATAATGCCCTACAATCTTGTTAATTCTTTTACCACAAGCAGTTGAAGTCTTTGAGGTCATCTCTGGTCTCTACATTGCTTTATATATCCCTTACTCTAACTCAGCTATCATAGCTACCAACCTCTTCCCCTCTGCTCTCTGTAACTTATGGTCTGTCATTGTCAACATTCTCTCAACCCTCATTTCTTCTCTGAATATCTCTCAATGTATTGCTCTAATGACAAACCAGTTGTTCCCTGAGAAAACAGTTTCCTATACAGGCTTTTCAAATGTCATGACCTCTGGAAGTTAAGTAGGTGCTTTCCTTGATTCTAATTCTCACTTACAAATGGTTTTTCCTTCCTTCTCCATAAAACTCCAAAGATTCTGTGAAGTAAATACCATCAAACAATGCCAACTCCTCCTCTTCCTTGTTGCGACCATGTCTGCCATTCTGTTCACCTCTTCATGGTCACTGAAGATTTTAGCACATACTATCTTGCTTGCCCTTCCTTTATTCCTATTATTATTAATAATACATTTAACGATCTAGTAGATTATTCATGGCCATCTAACTTGTAAAAACATCCTTCTTTTCAAAGATTTTACCTATCTCAGCAATGCGTTTCTTTCCATAGCCATACTCAAGGTCTACATCTCATTTCAATCACCACCTCTTAATTTTCCATTGCACATGAGCTCTACCCTTACTCTAGTGTTCTTCAATCCCGTCATAACTGTCAATACTTTGACTTGGCCACTTTTCTTATCTTTGACTCCCCTTATGGCTCACTTCCTTTGATATCCAGCAAGCATCATATGGTTTTGATTATAAATATCACCAACTTCTTTATTATTGCTTTCTTCTGTTTGAAGAACTTGTCTGGCAAATATCCAGTTGTTACAACTTTCAACTCTGTAGCTATCCCATGTCTATCTCAGAGCTGCTGTATATGTTTTCATAAAATATGCAAACTTTGACATGACATACAGAGTTTGTCTTTCTCTGACTTTTTTCACTCTATTTCATATGACATCTTCAAGAACTTTCTGTGATTATCCTTTTTCTATTGCAAATCAACAGATCTCCCTAATAGAATAGCACCACCAGCATACAAGTATTGAATACTAATGCCACTTAAAAACCATTTTTTCACTCCACATCTTTTTTTTTCTGGCTACTACACTATTTCTCTTCCCTTTATTGAAATTATCTTTCTATTTCCTCCTGAAAAAAATTAATAAATCTCCAGATACTGCTAATTTATGTCCTTCTTCTTCAGCAATGGAATATCTAAATATTAGGTAGGCTTGTGACTATCTAATATAGATAACCACCTTTTTGTTTCTCTTTAATAGCCAGATAAGCCCTTTTAACCAATTCTAGTAATATATATATATATATGAAGGAAGAAAGGTGAATTACTTTGGCATTATTGTCTAAATAGTGGTAGTGTGATAGTGGGATCAGAGCTCTTCTTCCCATTTCCTTTATCCAGCTTCATGGGCCACACCCCAAATTCGCATACAGGGAAATGGAAGCAATCCACTTATGGACCACTATGGCACAACACTACTAGGACTATATTACCAGTCCGAACCTGCTTACACTTGGACTAACTTTTAGAAAAAAATAACACTTCTACTTTAGTTAAGCTGCTATGAATTTCTGTATGTAGCGAACCTAAATTCTAAGCAATATAATATACAAAAACTACCTTCTAACATATGTAAAAAATAAATGTTCTTAGATCCAGGGCATGCAACTATTCTTTCTTTACTCATCTGCTCAGCAGCGTTAAGTACCTTAAGTTTACCTCACAGTGCCCTAGCCACACTGTTGGATTGAATGACAGACCAAGGGTATATATGATACAGGATTTTAATTATATAAAGTCTTTTTGGAGAGATTGAGAGGTTGAGAGGAGAGAGGGGAGAGAGGAAAAGAGGGGAAAAACGAGAAGGAAAGAAGAGAGAGAAAGAGAAAGGCGGGGGGGGAAGGGAGGGAGAGAAGGAAGTGCAGCTATGAGGTTTGGAGGGAAAAAACTACAGCCAGAGAAGATTTAAGTCTCAATAAACAGTTTTATATGCAATTTCCGCAAACATATTTTCATTTGCTATAAAACAGCAAACAGCTTGGGGGGAAAAAGCTAGAAATATGCATAGCGAAAACAAAATAGTCTTAAATAAATACTGGCTTGCAAAAAGAAATTGCAGCCTGTATCAAAATATGCTTATCTTATAGAGCTTCAAAATGCAATAAATTTCTTCTCACAAACAGTAATTTGGTTTGAGGTTAAAACCAATTCCCCTTTTGTCCAACGAAGGTATAATTTCAGACTTTCAAAGAATGGTTGTTTTTGCTCAGATATTGATCTTTGGTCATGTAATTATGGCTGGACTAGGCTACTTAGACTTTGTAGTTATGCTGAGAGAAATTTCATTAATACAGATTTTCAAAAGTTAGGCAAAGGTATCTGAAGAAAAAAAAGTATTAATACTTATAAGTGTAAAGTGAATAAAATTTTCATTATAAAGAGAAAAAAAATATTTTCAGAAGAGAACTTCCTTTGGGACAAGAACTTAATGTGAAACATAGCCTGATTTATTATATTTGAATAAATATGACATTAAAGTGACTTTACACCTAAAAAGCCCAAAGCATTTTAGGTTACAGAGTCAAATCTTGATGAAATACAGCAAAACAGTAAAATAACACTGTACTTGTTCTATATCAGGGAGAATAAGAGTAACATGTATATTCGTGTGTGTGTATATGTGTGTGTGTGTGTGCACGCATGCACATGTGTGTATGTGTTAGTAGGGCAGAGATCATAAACAAGTGGATGTTCATTCTACTTACAGAAATTAGAATGTGACCATGTATTAATTATACTTCTAGTGAGCACCCTTTAATACAGAAGACACTATTTAGGGCATAACAATACAGAAACAAAAGCATTTCACAACCTCTTTTCTTAATGAGCTTATGGATAAATAAAACATGTATAGAAGCAAGTGAACAATTATGTTTTATATAAGGAAGGTTATAATCTCAAATATTTTATTTATATCTCACATTGTAGTAGAGGAAACTTAAAGAAACCCTAAAAAAAGTGTAACATGATTTGGAACTGTAGCAAAAATGCAGTTTTGTTTATTAAAACATTTCAGTAATTAAAAACAAAACAAACTCTAGCAGATTAGAGGTTCAGAAAAAAGAATCACTTTAAATATATAAGAAAAAATGTACATCCAGATATTAGAATACTCTGCAGAATTGCAAATACTGCAGATATTTCCATAGTATAATTGAGATGAAACAATGTAACTAATATGAATCTATTTCAGGAAAAAATAATGTATATGTAACCATTAGAGTGTGCATGTATATGTATACATGTGTAGGTATGACAGAAATAGCAGTACTATTTCTATGGTTAACATTTATCCTTTAGGGAGAGGCAATTGACATATCACCCCATTACCTAAAAATCTTGTTATTTTTATGTCTTCTTTAGTTATTTCTATATGTAAATATAAACATATTTAAATCTACATTTTTTTCATACAGGGACAATTAGAGGTATCTATTTTTGCAGTAAGTACACATTGCATTTATTTTTTTTATTTTATTCTTTTTAAGTTCATTTTTATTTATTTTGAGAGAGGAAGAGAGAATGCAGGGAAGGGGCAGAGAGAGAGGGAGACAGAATCCCATGCAGGCTCCCTTGTATCAGCAATGAGCCAAATGTGGGCCTTCAATTAACAAATCTTGAGATCCTGACCTGAGTAAAAATCAAGAGTTGGCTACTTAACCAAATGAGCCACCCAGGTGTCCAAAGTATTCACTATATTTAAACATTTAAACAGGGTGATTTCTATTTCTAGTGGTCTGGTGCATTAGATGCTCATAAAAGACAAGTAAAAATACATGAAATCCAAAATACATGTTTTTATTTAAATTACTTATGTATTACATGTTTGAAAAATATTTTTTCTTTTTTTTTAATTTTTAATGCTTTATTTCTGAGAGAGAGAGAACATGAGCAGGGGAGGGTCAGAGAGAGAGGGAGACTCAGAATCCGAAACAGGCTCCAGTCTCTGAGCTAGCTGTCAGCACAGAGCCCGATGTGGGGCTCAAACCCACGGGGCTCGAACCCATGAACCATGAGATCATGACCTGAGCCGAAGTCGGACGCTTAACCAACTGAGCCACTCAGGAGCGCCTAAAAAATCTTTAAAGTTTAGCAAAATACGCACCTTGAAAACTCTCATTTACCCCTTTGACTGCGTTGATTTAATTTTCATCCTCATCTCCATATATAAACTTTAAGTTATTTTCTCAAATAGTCTTCAAATTATTCCTTTATGTAATTATCAACAAATTGAAATCTGCATTTTTATTTTCTCCTTCATTTTACACAAAAGACATCATTTCACATACATATTCTGAACTTTTTTTCTTTCCTAATGAATTCTGGAGCCTTTCCATAGTCCCTTATAAAACTTTTTTCATTCTTTTCTCCAGCTATGTGTTTTTCATCATGTATCATAAACTATATATGTAGTTACATGGACAGGAGTGTTCTGTCACCAGTATTATAACTGAAATAAAGACCATTTTAGTTTAGTATAATTTTACATTCATCATAAATAGAATGTTTTTTTAAATGTTTATTATTTTTGAGAGGGAGAGAGACAGCATGAGCAGGGGAGGGTCAGAGAGAGAGGGAGACACAGAATCCGAAGCAGCTCCAGGCTCTGAGCTGTCAGCCCAGAGCCCAATGCAGGGCTCAAAGTCATGAACTGCAAGGTAATGGCCTAAGCAGAAGTTGGAAGCTTAACCGACTGAGCCACCCTGGTACCCCTGAACGTTTTTATACTTAGGAGCCTAACCCAAGTCAAGTGTCTTATAAGAAGACTTTTGCAAAACCTAAACCAATGGGATGCTGCCATCAGAATAAGGGCAAATGGGAAATAGACCCATCATGCAGATAAACAAGTCAAGGAAATTTCAACATATTATTTTTGATGCCAGACAAAGAAAAAAATTAAAAATGTTCTGAGACTCTGTAACACTGAGCCAATTTTCACAAAGATTTGCAGATAAATTTAGGATCATCTTGTAGCACAAGAGACCTTGGTAGGGAATCAATTTAAAGTGGCGTAAGATTGTTAGTGGCAACACACACTGCAAAGCAAACACAAGCTCTCTCTAGAAAGAGCACTTTCAATCCAGACCTTAAAACATTCTCACAGATAAAGTGCCGAGTCTAAAATCACAAAGCACATGTGGAATAAAAAGCCTTGTGAGTGGGCGTAAAGTGAACAGTGTGGGGCAAAAACAAAACAGAATTTGACCTGCAATGACTTCAATGTTACACAATATAAATAATAATATTTAACATGTTCAAATTAAGCAAAGAGAAGCCTAGAAATAATAATATGGAATTAGCAGATTAATAAAAAACAAATATTTTTTAAAGACATGTACTATGCAAACAGGTGCACACACACACACACACACATAAACAACAAAATAGATGAACAAAACAGTAGACTAAGCTGAAGAAACGATTAATGAACTATTTAAGCTGCTAAGAAATGAATGAATGTTAAGACAGGTAGGAGAGAGAATAAAAGAAACTAAAACATATTTAATTGGACTTAAAATGGGAAAGTGGAACAGGGGGAACTGAGGCTAAGTATCTGAGAAGGAAACAGGTAAGACCTTTATGGAGATTTGAGAAGACACCAATCCATAGATTTAAAAAGCTCAGTAAAGTCTGAGCAGGATAAATAAATATAAGTTGACACATAGTGAAACTGAACACTGAATTAGGAAAGGTAGATTATTTACAATAGAACAGCGATTTTGCTAACAAATGGCTTTTTAAAAGCAACAGTAGAAAGGCCTTATTAAGGAAATACTGTTCAACAAATGGAGAGAACAATGACCATTCAGAGTCAATATAGTAACTGGGTCAGTAAAAATACAGCATGATAACAAAATTAAGGATAATATTGTATTAAGTGAACTAAGTGTAACTTTAAAAGGACTAGAAACCACAGGTCCGGTGAGTGTACTTTCCACTATGGCATGACATCTCCAAAAATATCCTCAATTTTTGTTAATTTCACTGCCCAACTGAGATGCTTTTTTTGTGGAAAATATAAGAATTGATTATTCTCATTTAGTTCATATAGCTTCTTTTTCTAAAAGTTTTTCTTACTTTGGGTTTGGAAATGAACTTAGATAGAACACCAAAATCATATTTGATTGGTATTTAATATCACTGTATTTCTTTTTATATGTGAGGAAGGAAAGTCCAGTAACATAAATACAGAAATAGAGGGACACCTGGCTGGATCTGTCAGGTCAGTGGCCAACTTCAGCTCAGGTCATGATCTCCCATTTCCTTAGTTCAAGCCCTGCATTGGGCTCACTGATGCACACAGAGCACACTTCACATCCTCTGTACTCACTTTTTTCTGCCCCTCCTCTGGTCTCTCTCTCTCTCTCTCAAAAATACATTTTCTTCTTCTTCTTCTTCTTCTTCTTCTTCTTCTTCTTCTTCTTCCTCTTCCTCTTCCTCTTCCTCTTCTTCTTCTCCTCCTTCTCCTTCTCTTTCTTTCTTTCTTCCTTTCTTTCTTTCTTTCTCTTTTTTTTTTTTGAGAGAGAGGGAGAGAACATGAGGGGGGGTGGGGCAGAAGGGGGTACAGAGGTTCCTAAGTGGGCTCTTTGCTGATAGCAGCAAGCCCCATGTGGTGCTCAAACTCACTAACAGAGAGATCATGACCTGCGCTAAAGTTGGCTGGCCAACCAAGTGAATCACCTAGGTGCCCCAATAAATAAAAATTAAAAAACTAAAAACAGAAGTAGGTAATGAATAACTATTGTCCTCATGGACAATACCTCATACCATTTTAGAGCAATGAAGTGATTGGGGAGGAAACATTGAGCAAAATCATTATAAAGGAATATGCTACTAGGAAAATTAGAATTAGTATCTTCTGAGGAGACTCAGCAGAAGACAGTCATAAAGACACTATCTAGTAACATAGGGCTTTATAGTTTCAAGTATTTTGAATAACCTGACAATTAGGTAAAGTGATTCATATACAGGGCAGTGAAGGAGTAGTGAAAACTATGATAATATATCCTATTCAAAGATATTTAAATATATTCTGAAAGGAGTATGTTGTTTATTGAATTCCAGTTTGCACTCTGTATGAGATAAGTTGAAACTGCCTAAACTTCTATTATCTTTTGCCAATTTTACCTCTTAGTATGTTTCAACGATATGGTAGACAGAAGGTGGCCCTGATTTTATGTTTCAATGATATCGTAGAAAGAAGGTGGCCCTGATTTTAGACCTGGTTCTGACACTAAACAGCTGTATGACCTGAGGCAAATCACGCAAATTCTCTGGGCTTAAGGAAAATGCACTGAATTATTATGGTCCCTCCCAAATCTGAAATGAGATGTTTCTTTCCCAGCACTGAGTACAATATGATGGCCAGTGAGTGATTACAGAATGGATATTGTACATGGAGATTCCATTCTGGGTAAGCTTTTCAAAATAATATATTAATATAATTCTTTATGTAAGACATAAATTAGTTACCTAATATATATTCCCTATTGGGTAATTGTGAAAATAGTAAGAGACCAAAAGCAACCAGGTCTTCAACATAATCATGTAAAATCAGCCAACAAGTCTCAAGTTTTTGCTTCTTAGTAAAAGTAAGCTTTGAAGTTCTTATCGTTAAACAGACAAAAGAGAAACTTTCAGATGCTGTAAACTCTGCTGTCAAAGTTGAAACCTGACAAGATTAGATTAAAGCTGTTTATGTAATTCCTGAGTTTTAAAAATTCCTCCTACCAACACCTGGAGATGGTATATATAAATTTTTCATATATATATGTATATACATGTACTTATATAAATAATTTTTATCTAAATTTCTGTTTCTTTGGCTCCTGAGCCTACTTTCCTAGCAAGAGAATTGCTGATAACATTTTCTATCTACTCGTACAGTTTACTCTTTCTGGAAAATCAGCGATAAAAATCATTCTGTGAGCAAACTGGATAGAGTAGGACACATACACAGCCTGTGTGGTGAGATAACTTTCTCAGATCTACATTTTTCTATATTCCTTTAAATTCTTGTTGTTGCGGATCACAAGAAGTCTAAAAATGCATTTAAAATGAAGTAAACATTAACTTAAAAATTAAAGCTAATATTGAGTTACTAACGGTCCTACTCTGTGTTGATCTCCTTATATAATTACATGCTTCTGTATTTTGAGCTAACTTACAGCATAAATTTGATTTCTGTGAGACAATTATTTAAGTCTATGAGAATATAAAAATATCAAATATTTGTCTTTCTCAGAATTTAGTTTCTCTATAGCCCCCAAATTAGAAATTAGACAAATAAGAAACTTAGACAAACAAGAATGTAAATATAATTTTAAATAAGTTATGTGAAAATAATGCATGTTTACAATAATCATCACATTTGATAATTAACCATTGGCAAAATGTGAATTTATGATATGGGTCTATTTACATATATATATGGAGGGTAATGCTAAATTAAGGTAAATAGTTAATTCATTTGAAAACTGCCTCGTAAATTAAATCATTTAATTATTTAATATTAAGTTGACCTAGTTACACAAAAGTGTTTATAAATACTTCTTCTAATGTACATTTAATGTAAAAAATCTAGCTTTTAAATTAAATTTTACATGGGACCGACACACACACAAACTTTCCAAATATACTTTCTTATCTCAGATTATGGTTGATACCACTTAGATAATAAAATCTAACATTTATTAAACATTTGCAGTAGATATTCTCATATATCACATTTTACATAAATTATATCACTTACCATGGCACTGTCCTATTTACCTAGGTGTTATTATTGCTATTATCCTCACTGTATGAATAAGGGAACTGAAGCTTAGCGATATGAATTCATGTCTGCAATGTCATGTAGGTAGGGTGTGTTAGACCTGGGGATTGAAACTTAGGAACATTTGACTTCAAAAGTTTAATTTTGACTGACCCTACTGTCTATAGAATACATTTTTAAAGTTAGATANTCCCAGTTTGGCCTATTGCTATAAAGTAGCACTAGTGGCCCAATCATAGAATCGTAGAGATTCCACAGGAATCTCTGTGGGTCTGTGGATCTCTGCTTTGTCTTACATAGGTTTTGCCAAATCCATTTTAAAATNTCTCTCTCTCTCTCTCCTAGAAATAAAAAAGAAAAAAAAAATTTTTAAAAAACAGTGGAATAAAGACTAGCTTTGTAATCAGAGAGACGTAGAATCAGTTTCCAGCCCTTTAAACCAAGGGTTTATTGCTGGCTTATTGCTTAATGGGAATTTCTATTTGTGAAGATTAAAACAGACATGTTTAAGGAACCTAATGCTATATCTGGTGCATAGAAAACACTTTGCATATTGTATCTATTAATGTATTATCAAATATATATGTGTTTTATGATGGGTTTGTTAAAGTTTAAAGTTAATGCAATATTTTATTGATAGTGATAAGTGTCTCTTTAGAGGTACAGTTT
>NW_027530529.1:4644754-4653469 GCF_008692635.1 Crocuta crocuta | reverse complement strand
CTTACTTTAATCTTTATGTACTGATTTGTATTTATGTATACATTTCATAGTTTATTATAAAATTATTTAGCCTTTAGAATAGTTTCATAGGAAAGATGCAAAGCTTTTAGCTTGGCAACATGGAACAAGTCATTTAACTCCTGTAAACCTTACTTTCCATGCCTGCAAAATGTTGTAAATAATAATATCTACATTAAGGGAGGCTTGTGAGGATTAAATATGCAATTACTTGACATATGGTAAAGAGACCACTCTTTAAAATCCTTTTTTTACTACTGTATGGATATAAAAGCTTATAAGAAACAATTATCTTCCCCTAACACCCAAAGCAAGGCGGATAATCTACAAAATTATACTTTATATTTGTTTGTTTGTTTGTTTACATCAGGGTGGTAACCTGAAGCGACTATTAAACTCAGCTCAAGGAAAAGACAAATCCATTGTAGAAGATAAATCCATGCCTGCTAGTATTCCTGGTTGAAGGAAGAGGAAGAATCTGTCAAAGATAAAGAGAATCTAACTTATCTTTGGCAAGTTTTAGCAGCTGTTTATTGAGAGGACAAGAAAGGTTAGCATCCGAAAGAGTGGAGATCAAGAAAGACTGAATTACTCCCCTAGATTTTATTCAACAGTGTTTACCATGTCCTGGGAATAATACCTAGGAAGCAGTGATAGAAAGGAGAACAAGACAAGATTCACTCAGAGTTTCAGCTTTTAAAGATGGGGAAGGACCAGGAAAGTTGAGGACAAATCTCTGCACACTCAAGACATTCAGCTTTAGATAATGTGCTCCTCTATTCCCATAAGATCCTTTAGGCTTTGCATTCCTGTTGATTTAGGACAGGGAGAAGAGCTGAGAGAAATTCCTACAGAGTAACCTCAGTCTTCACGTAAAGCAGAGAAGTCACAGCCAAAGGAACAAGACAGAAAACTGGAGATAGGATGAGACAGGAAGGGAGAGAGAGAGAGAGAGACAGAGAGAGAGAGATGGGGAGAGAGAGAGAGAGAGAGAGAGAGAATGAACTACAGAAAATGGTGCCCTAGCTGTATCATAGGGAGAGATCTCCCATAGGATAGAGACTAGGCGGCTGGGATCTGAAATAGATGCAGACCTCAAAAATCTTGCCAATGCTGAAATCATAGCCTCTGCTGAAAGGAAATTTTTGTTTCCTTTTTAAACTGAATCAACCTAAATCTGAAGCAGTTCCCAAACAGTTTAGCCTAGCTGTGTGTCAACTCAGCCCGTACTCCAGCAAGCTGTCAGTAACAGAGAAATAGCACTTTCTGAGAAAAGACATTATTTACTTCAATTTTACTTCAATATCTACTGAGTTGTAATAAAAATATCTAGCACTTAATTAAGAATCATAATACATAAAACCATAATAAACCCACAGTCATGAAAGGAAACAGTCAACAATATAAAGAAAGAGATGACCCAGCTATTGCAATGATGAGAGGATAAAACCAAACAATAAAAACACTCCTGCAAAACTCCTAAGGGACTTGGCGGAAAAGAAGGCATGCAACANCTTAATTTCCTGTCAGGAAGTAAAAACCATTCCTCCCAGTTTGGCCTATTGCTATAAAGTAGCACTAGTGGCCCAATCATAGAATCGTAGAGATTCCACAGGAATCTCTGTGGGTCTGTGGATTTTGACAGATTTTTCTCGATTTTGCATTATACTTATCTGTTTCTTTGCATGCCTAATATTATTTTTATTGGACAATAGACTTGGTGGCTTTTTAGATTATTCACTGCCTGATTTTTTTTGTTCCTAATTTTTTTTTTCCTGAGTAGAGTTATTTGAAAGCAGTTTGATCATTTGCTTTAATCCTTTGTTCTTAAGACACATTATGTGGGATAAAAACCATCATTAGTCCAGGGCTAATTATCCTGTATTACTGAAGCAAGACCTTTCTGAGTACTCTAACCAGTGCCCTGTAAACCATGTAGCTTTCTTGTCTGGCTAAGGCCTGGTACCTTTCCTGGTCCTGTGTGAGTGCTAGGTACTCTTCCTTTTAATTATTTTTAGTGGTTGTTGACTTTCATTTATACATTTTTCATTCACACATGCTTTGATTAGTAGTACTTTGGTGGATAAATGAGGGGAGCCCTGTGTACATCTCCCAAATCATGTCTCTGTGGAGCGCTTTGCTTTCTGGTACTATGTCCTACAAATTTAGAGTTTGATCTCCCTGGACTCAGCACTATGTCCTTCACTCAAGGAGTCTTTACACCTCTACCTGAGTCCCCCAGAACTGTGCAGCACCTGCACTGGCCATAAGCTGAGTCAATTGTAAGGCTTACCTCATATGTTTCCTATGCCTCCGAGATCAGTGATCTTCATCGCCAGATGCCCACTGTCATAACCCCCCCCTTTTTTTCCTCATATATTTTATCTGACTCTTTACTTGTTTTGAGTGGGAGGGTAGATCCAATCCCAGTTACTTCTGGACTAGAAACAATGGCCTTTGTGATTCTACTTTTATGAAATACATGGATGATAAAACAAATCCCTTTAGAAGAAATTAGGACAAGTCTGCCTGTGGATGAGGATTAACTGAAGAGCAAAAACGGTTATTCTATAGTGATGTAAATGTTCCATATCTTCTGTGGGTGGTTACCATAATTCATGGAACTTAACACCTAAGATACATACTTTTATTTTCTATAATCTCTATATCTCTATATGTGATCATATCTGAGCTTCCTCTGACTTCAAAGAAACTGGCCAAACTAACATTCCAGTTCAGTGACTTCTATCTTTTCCTCCATTCCCTGGTTACCCTCCCAAATACCCTGCCCCGCAAATGCAGAAACCGTGTTTGGGGTCATTCACATCACAAAAGAAATTTTGCCTCTTTAATTTCTAGAGAGACATAAACTCCTCTGGTAAGTCCTAACCCACTTTTAGTTTATATAAAAATAACTGTATTCATTCCTGTTGTTTGATAAGGGCTAACTCAGGCTACTCTTTGTGTCATAATAGGTAAATATGTTATTTATCCTTCCAGTGTTTATTTTAAATATCTTTAACAGTTACTTCGACAAAGTTGGCCTTTTGAATATAGTATTAACCAACTTCCTGGCTTTTATGGGATAGATTTATTACCACATTTGTTTTAATGGTTTCTGAATTGTTGTGATTTTTTGTTTCAGGGCTACTGCCCCTCAATTGGGTTTCATAGCTTGGCAGTTAGGGCTCCTTAATTTATTATTATGAAAGTTATGGTTTGTAGACTGTTTTCAATCCATTACCCCCCCCACACACACACTAAAATATCTTACAACCTGTCACTATGATAAACAAGGTATAGTAGTAAAGACAGCCTCAGTTTTTAGAAGGTTCCTTGCTTACTCACATGCATTTTAAAATAAACTTAATTTATTGGTGGAAAATAAAGTCAATTATATGCATTGGCTATGGATTTGATAGCTAGGGTGATGGCCAGCTAATATCTGGAAAATATTTATATTGGGGATTGGGAGCTCATATGACAAAATAAATTCATTTAATAGAGTGACACTGAAATTTTGATCAAAGTTCAGAGGAATAAAACCAATGCTTCCAGTTAGATAGAATAAGATAGAACACAGAACCGGGAAGCAGGAGATCTGAGCTCTGCTTCCGCTTCACTTTGCTAAAATCCAGTTAGAGCAAAATATACCTTACTGTGGCAGCAAAGGGGATAAGGTAGTATATATAATATTACCTACTAGCATTAGCTGTGAAATATATACTTTACCTATCATTAAAGTACTGAAGAATTAGTTGCCTCATCTTTAAAGGATATTGTGCTTTCATGAATGCCAGGGACTGTCCAAATGAGCATGATGGGATATTTTTTAAGGACTCCCTATGACCCAGGCACTATGCAAAATGCTAAGGATACAGATATAGGAAATAATTTGTCTGAGGTGCCTACGAAGAGTTAAATTTAATTCAAGCTGCAGACATCCCTCCTGTAAGATCAATCTTAGGAGAAATGATAAAAGGAAACACTGAATCAAGGAAATAATGTCAACATCAACAACAGCATCACTAAAAGCACAATAAACCTGAGAAACACCAGTAAGATAGAAACCTGTTTGAGCTTAGGAGTTTGTAGAGTGGGGAAGAATAGCTACCTCCTGAGACAGTGTGAGAATTACCAAGAGAAGAGCAGTTGGACCCCAGCTCTTTCCTGTCTCTATCTGGTGCCTTTGGATTGTCATTATTTAGCTTCAAAAGAGTTCAGAATTCTAATGCTGATACTCACAAAGATAAGATAAGGGCATTAGAGAAGGGCTGTTGGGATGAAAAATTAGGACAAATGAGTGTAAAAGTGTTAATCCATCCATGTCATTCATACTTCCACCTCACCCTTCCAAATATTCAGGGCTGTTGGGTTACATTCTATGCAACAAGCATCTTCCCAGTGCTGTTTAAATCTATAAAACCAAAAGTGATATAAGTATTCTCATTAAAAAGTCCTAAGACGGTTTTACCACTCAGTCAACTGAAAATAATGTTGGAAAAAGTGCTGAGTTAAGACAAAAAACAAGTCTAGGGGTTACTGCAAGAGAAAGGTACAACATGAATAATCAAATATCTTGCTAAAGTCAGTTGGTGTCAAAGCAAAAACACTCACGTATATACATATAAACATACACACAAATGAAAATTAAAAAAAAAAAAAATCTATCGGGGCGCCTGGGTGGCCTAGTCGGTTTGGCGTCCGACTTTCGCTTAGGTCATGATCTCGCAGTTCATGGGTTCGAGCCCCGCGTCGGGCTCTGTGCTGACTGCCAGCTCAGAGCCTGGAGCCTGTTTCAGTCTGTACTCCCTCTCTCTCTGACCCTCCCCTGCTCACGCTCTCTCTCTCTCCTAGAAATAAACTTAAAAAAAATCTATCTCTAATAACCCAGAATTAAAGTTATATATGATGTCCCTGATATGTCTTTCTTTTGCTGATATGTTAAAAAAAATCTTTATAGTGGCCCCCCTTATCTGAGGGGTATACATTCCAAAATCCTCAGTGGATGCCCAAAACCATAGATAGTACTGCAACTTATATACTGTTTTTTTTTCCTATGCATGTATACATATGATGAAGTTTAATTTATAAATTAGTCACAGTGAAAGATTAGTAATAATAAATAATAACAAATTAAAGCAATCATAATGATATTCTGTATTAAAAGCTCTGTGATTGTGGTCTTTTTCAAAAGATATTATTGTACTGTAATCACCTTTCTTTTTCATGTGATGATGTGAGACAAAGTGAAGTGAATGGCATGGGCATTGTGATATAGCTTCAGGCTACAATTGACCTTCTGACATATCATGGATAAGAGAATAATCTGCTTCCAAACCACAGTTAACTGTGAGTAACTGAAACCATGGAAAGCAAAATTGTGGAAAAGCTGGGACTACTGTATTAACTTGTCATATTGGACATCTTTGACACACTGGCAAGTTTTCTGTTACAAGTTATTTGAGGCTCTAAGTTTCCTTTGAATTAGAGACAACCTATTATATATAAATTATATATATGTAATGTATATGTAATATATATGTAATGCATATAATATGACTCTTAAAAAAGGTATATAATGGAGGAAGGGGAGGGGACCCGGCTTGCATGCAGCTGCGGTGAGTGATTAACCGGCGAGTGGTGGCGAGCTGCCTCGAATCCAGGGGAANGCGGCTGTGTGAGCGAAAGTTGCCTGCTGAAGCGGCGGCGGCCAGTAAAGCGGGTGCGATGGGGTGAGGCGACGCGGACTCTGTAGACCTGAAATTGCTACGTTCCCCAAACGCACCCGGGATTTATTGCTGCTTGACCCCGGCGGATCTGAGGCTGCGACACTTCCCCCACCCTCCACTCAACGCCCGGAAACAGGGAAGGAGCAACCAGCAGAACTGTTAATAGCGGTATAACAAAGCCTCTCAAGGCTAATCAGACTAGATAGTTTCTCTGGATAAAACCACCGGCTTTCTTTCACCTCTCCAACCATATTCCACCCTTTAGCTCTTTGAAAAAAGCTTCTTATCCCTTTGGCCTGTTCATTCTATTTCCAATTTTGCCTCATCTCTACCCTATCATCTCTTTCTTTCTCTGTGCTCTTCAACCAGCACTGCATACACCCGGCTATTTAATTGTAGCTGGGAAATCTGGTTATATGCTTTAAACTGATCTTTATCAGTTTTCTTCTTTCTTCCTTTTCTTTTCTTCTTTTTGACTTTTTTATGTATTTTTATTTTCTATCATTCACCTTCCCTCCTCCATCTTTTCTCTTTACTTTTTAGTTTTTCCTCTCGGTTAGCGTGATTGTTGGATTTGTCTGTACGTTTGTGTCCCTCTGTTCCCTGTGTGTTTGTCTGTATGTTTTCTTCTCCAGGGCTACCTCAAGAAACAAGCCGAAGTACACGTGGTGGAGAGTTCCAAATACCACTACAAGTAGGAAAATAAAATAACCAAGGTCTCAACAAGAGAGACCAAGAGATACCATTCAAAGAACGCTTTCTGGAAGGATAGGCCCTGGACAGTCAAAGAGTCTTCTTGTATACAGCAGCTCTCAGAGGTGCAGAGAGCGTAACAGGTCTTTAAAACTAACAAGAGACAGAAAGCTAACCAAAATGATGAAATGAAATAACTCTCCTCCAAAGAAATTCCAAGAAGAATTGACAGCTAATGAACTGTTCAAAACAGATATAAGAAGCATAACTGAACAAGATTTTAGAGCAATAATCCTAAAATTAATCACTGGGCTTGCAAAAAGCATAGAGGACCTCAAAGAAACTATGGCTTCAATCATCATGGTGAACAAAAATAGGCATGATGAATTAAAAAAATGCGATAAATGAAATACATAATAAACCGGAGGTGTCCAATGCATGGATTAAAGAGGCAGAAAAGAGAATATGTGATTTAGAAGACACCACTATAGAAAAATAAGAAGCTGACAAAAAAAGAGGAAAACTGATCCAGGAACATGAAAGAAGTGTTTGAGAGCTCAGCGATACGGTCAAACACAACAATATCCGTATCATAGGAATCCCAGAAGAGGAAGAGAGAGGGAAAGGTGCTGAAGGAGTCCTGGAACAAATTATAGCAGAGAACTTCCCCAACCTGGGGAAGAAAATAAACGTTGAAATCCAAGAGGCACAGTGAACTCCCCTCAGACGTAATTTGAATCGATCTTCTGCATGACATATCATAGTGAAAATGGCAAAGTATAAGGACAAAGAGAGAAATTTGAAAGCAGCTAGGGAGAAAAGGGCCCTATCATACAAAGGGAAACCTATCAAAGTGGTGACAGACCTATCTACTGAAACTTGGCAGCCCAGAAAGAAATGGCNGCACCTAAATATTTACAACAATTAATCACAAACAGAAACAAGCTTATAGATAAGAATGTGCTAATAGCAGGGGACTTTAATACTCCGCTTACAGCAATAGATAGATCAACCAGACAAGGAATCACTAAAGACACAATGGACCTGAATGTCACAATGGACCAGATGGATTTGACAGATATATATAGAAGTCTGCATCCTGAGGCCAAGGAATTCACTTTCTTCTCAAGTGCGCATGGCACATTCTCCAAGATAGATCACATACTGGGACATAAAGCAGCCCTCAATAAATATAAAAGAATTGAGATCATACCGTGCACACTTTCAGATCATAATGCTTTGAAACTCGAACTCAATCACAGGAAGAAGTCTGGAAAACCTCCAAAAACATGGAGGTTAAAAAACACCCTACTAAAGAATGAATGGGCCAATCAGGCAATTAGAGAAGAAATTTAAAAAAAATATATGGAAACAAATGAAAATGAAAATACAGCAATCCAAACACTATGGGATGCGGCAAAGGCAGTCCTAAGAAGAAAGTACATTGCACTCCAGGCCTATTTCAAGAAATTAGAGAAAGCACAAGTGCAAAATCTAACACCTCGCCTAAAGGAACTAGAGGCAGAGCAACAAGCGCACCCCAAACCCAGTAGAAGAAGAGAAATAGTAAAAATCAGAGCAGAAATAAACAACATAGAGGCCAAAGTAACAATTGAACAGATCAATGAAGCCAAGAGTTGGTTCTTTGAAAAAATAAACAAAATTGACAAACCTCTAGCCAGGCTTCTCAAAAAGAAAAGAGAGAGCAGCCAAATAGACAAAATCATGAATGAAAATGGACTGATTACAACCAACCCCTCAGAAATACAAGCAATTATCAGGCAATACTATGAAAAATTATATGCCAACAAATTGGACAACTTAGAAGAAATAGACAAATTCCTAAACACACACTCACTACCAAAATTCACACGGGAAGACATAGAAAATCTGAACAGATTCATAACGAGTGAAGAAATCAAATCAGTTATCAAAAATCTCCCAACAAATAAAAGCCCTGGACCTGATGGCTTACCAGGGGAGTTCTGCCAGACATTTAATATGGAATTAATACCAATTCTCCTCAAGCTATTCAAAAAAATAGATATTGAAGGAAAACTTCCAGACTCATTTTATGAAGCCAGCATCACTCTGATTCCCAAGCCAGACAGAGATCCAGCAAAAAAAGAGAACTACAGGCCAATATCCTTAATGGATATGGACACAAAAATCCTCAACACGATACTTGCAAATCGAATCCAAAGCACATAAAAAGAATTATCCACCAAGATCAAGTGGGATTCATTCCTGGGTTACAAGGCTGGTTCAGTAT
>NW_027530529.1:4571847-4644701 GCF_008692635.1 Crocuta crocuta | reverse complement strand
GGGGAAAAACTGAGAGCTTTCCCCCTGAGATCAGGAACACGACAGGGATGTCCACTCTCACCACTGCTGTTCAACATACTACTGGAAGTCCTAACATCAGCCATCAGACAACAAAAGGAAATCAAAGGCATCAAAATCGGCAAAGAAGAAGTCAAACTTTCACTTTTCTCAGACAAAATGATACTCTACATCGAAAACCCGACAGACTCCACTAGAAGCCTACTAGAACTGATCCAAGAATTCAGCAAAATTGCAGGGTACAAAATCAACATACAGAAATCAGTTGCATTTTTATACACCAACAATGAAGCAACAGAAAGAGAAATCANGAAGAAGGGGGGAAATAGTGGGGGAGAGGGAGAGAGGCAAACTATGAAAGACTCTTGAATACTGAGAACAAACTGAGGACTGATGGGTGTGGGGGAGAGGGGGGAAATGGGCATGGAGGAGCGCACTTGTGAGGATGAGCACTGGGTGTTATATGAAAACCAACTTGACAATAAACTATTTGTAAAAAAAATAAAAGAGTAAAAGAACAAGTGAAAAAAAGGTATATAATGTGTATATATATTATATATATCATATATGTATATGTATATTATATATGTATATATGTAATATATATGTATATGTGATATGTGTGTAATATATAATGTGTAATATATGTATAATATATATAATATGACTCTTAAAAAGGTGTATAATGTATACATCCATTTACATATAGTTCTAGTATAAGCAAACGTTATCTATGGTGAAAGAAATGAAATCAATGATTGCTTCTGAGGAAATCTGCCTTAAAAAGCTACAAGAAAAATTTTGGGGGCAATTGAAGTATTCAGTATGTTGATGAGGTATATGCATTTGTCAAATCTAATCAAACTATATGCTTTAGATGTATGCATTTTACTGTATAGAAATTTTAAGACAAAATTAAAAATAATAGTAGAATGGAGTGTGCAATGTGGGGAATGTATTTACCAACACATGTAGAGCCTGGTTTCCTCCCCAGTGTTTCAAAAATCCACTCAAAAAGTGAAGAGCAAATACATAAATCAGAAATGTGACAGAAGATAATATTAAAAAATCATCTGTACAAGTATAATAAATCAGCTATGTTATTTATAAAAGGTAAATGACAACTGTATGTGGTCTATAATGATATAAAAGACATTTTTAATGGTTTTTATAAAGAAAAACAATCAGTTCCAACTTGAAGAAAAACTGTGTTATTAGTAAGTAGATTGTGCCCTCTACAACAATTTTGGTTGTGTGAATGCATCTAATTCTTTTCTACTGTAATTCTACTTCTATAATCTCCTTGCATTTTCAACTACCAGTTCTTATAATCAACATATTTATAAACCTATCTCCATTCGTAACAAGAACTGCAGGATTAGAGAAGCACCATTTTAATTTTGTGGTTTGTAAGCTGAGATTCAACATGCTTAAACTAGTGATTGTAAATGACAGATCCAGGTTTGAACCCAAGTCTTCAAAGTGAAAACTCTGTTCTCTGTACACTTCTTTCTCCATAATCATGTATCATCATGGTTCCAGATACTAATGCTCACCAGCACTCTCACTTCTTTAGTTCTGGTGGCTAGAAGTCAGTTTCTTCTTAGGCTCCATCCTTTGTTTAACTTCACAGGCCTCTTTTTTATTCCATATCCTTCTCTCTTTTCCTCCTAAAGATGGTCCTTCTGCCTCCAAACATAGTCCAATGCTTTGAAATATACCACCTATTCAGACATCGTGCTTAGTAGGACCTCACTGTTCTATCAGAGTCTCAGAAGTAGACATTCTATTCTTATTGGACATTCTCCAGGCCAGTGCCCTTGGCATTACCATTCTGTCATTTGGTCAATCTATTTCCAAATTTTGGCCTCATCTCCCTTCTCTGAAGCATAATTACAAAAATATAAATTTATGAGTTATACATATTAACTTCCAAATACGAGTTCTGCCAATAACTGTATGTATTTAACTTCTTTGCACTTCAGTTTATCATTGATAGAGATAAACTTCTATTTGAAGGGGAACATTCAGTGGAATTATATTAAGTAAATTTTCTAGCAGAAAGCCAGTACCACAGTAACTATCTAGTAAATAATGACTGCTATCCTCATTGTTACAACATAATTCTCTTCATGTGTAATCCTAAGCTGCTTAGGAGAAAGATAGTGTCCCTTGACCAATATGTTTTGGCATTCCTTCTTTGATATACAAGGAATATAAGCATATTAAATGTATTGAGATATTCTTTGATAAATTTACATAAAACACACTGATATATCACTTAACACAGAATAAAATTTAGAAAACTTTATCCTCAGATGAGTCATTCATTGTCTTCCATTTTCTCTTCTGAATATGGAATTCATGCTACAGACACTAATATTCTATTAATTTATAGTGACACTAGAAGTAATCATAAAATAAGTGCTATGGGTGATACTAATAAGACCTATCTGTTCATAGTCAAGAACACCAACTTATGATGAAATGCCTTAGGCAAACATATATTGATAAAAATCATTTCAATTTTAGAACATAACAAGTTTCTTAAAATTCAAACTAGGTATTGCTTGAAGGTGGAAAGTCAGGTTTTATTAGCATTTATTTTTCCACTAGATTTACTGATGCTGACAGTACTGAACCAATTGATAGAGATATTCAACTTTGTTTAGTTTCAGATTCAAAAACAAAACTACTGAATTTTCTATTATCCTTCTTAGTTGGAAGACAGGGAAATTTTCCTAAATACAAATTAGACCATGCTTCTCTCCTACTTGAAAATATCCATTAGTTTTTTGGTTTAGCATAAGAGTCATATCCTATAATTTGTTCCTTATATGTTCAACTAAATACCACTATGAACATTTAATATTGTTCTGGGTAACATATCTGGCTATATCATACCTTCATATATTTCTCTTTTTTTAATGTTTATTTTTGAGGAGAGGGAGAAAGAGCATGAGCAGGAGAGATGCAGAGATCGAGGGAGACACAGAATCTGAAGCAAGCTCCAGGCTCTGAGCTGTCAGCACAGAGCCCGACACAGGGCTCAAACTCACTAACCCGTGAGATCATGATCTGAGCCACAGTCAGAGGCTTAATCGATTGAGCCACCCAGATGCCCCATAACTTCATATAGGATTTTCCCCACTATTTGGAATGTCTTTTCCCTTTTTATTTCCAAGGTGTATTATTTTACTTCAGCTCACATTGCATTAAATTCTCTCCAATTGCTGAAAGCCTCTAGTATAATGTCGACATGGAGAAGGAAAGTAAAGTGGTAAAACACACGAATTTGGGGGCGAGGAATACATGACAGAAAGGAATTTGAATCCCAGCTCTAGCCCCTTCTTTCTATGTGACCATGGGTAATTGACTTAATCTTTGAGTCTTGTTTTCTTATTTAAAAAAAAAAAAAGAGATATGGGAAAAATGCCTACCTTAAGGATCCTTTGTGATGGTAAAATGAGATGAGAAAATGTCACAGATGCACAACTTTACTCTGAGCACTTGGGTGACAAATGTTACCTTTATTCATGTGATGCCTCTGGGTTTAACATAATGTTTGACATAATTTTGTCATTTAAAAATGGTTATTTTTAATGAACATCATGGTGATTTTGATAGTAGTAATAGTTGTCATCACCATCATAGTTATCATTTATATGGAGACAGGATGGAAACTGAAAGAAAGTGGCTAGAATCTAGTTCACCTAAAATGTGCTAGGAAATTGATGTATTTTACTTACCCCTTCTTGGAATTCCTTGTCTTACTCTATGTAATAATAACATCTCTACTAAATATGGAATATTTTCAATGAATAACTTACTAGATATTTCTTAGGCTCCATTATTACTACTCATTCCTTCTAAAATTTTAATGTGTTATACATTAAATTTTCTTATTCTATTGTCCATATATTTTAAATCCTATTAAACATTTTGATATGCCTGGTCATTTTTTAAAACATCTACTTACTTCCTAGTTTTAATTTATTTTTAAATTTCTTTAAATCTGAAGAATGTTTACTTCAGATTCAGTATGCTCTAATTGATGGCAACAGCAGTGGTTTTTCCCACTCATTTTGCTAATGGTGTCTATTGTGCTTTGCAATTTTTTTTTTTAATTGTGAACTAATATTCCATGGAATTTGTCTTTGGAAGTGATTTGAGTACTGAATTTAGTGTATAGTAAGAGGATGCACATTTGTGCTTTCCATGTATTTGAGGACATAACAATTGAGATCTCTTTTTTCTTAAATGTTTGTTTTTAAGAGAAAGAGACAGAGCTCTAGTGGGGGAGGAGCAGAGAGAAGGGCAGCACAGAATCTGAAGCAAGCTCCAGACTCTGAGCTGTCAGCCCAGAACCTGATATGGAGCTCAAACCCACGGATGGTGAGATCACGATCTCAGCTGAAGTCGGAAGCTTAATGAACTGCGTCGCCCATGTGCTCCTTCTGAGATCCCTTTAAACACACTTTTAATTGTTTTTCATCAAGCCACACAGGTAGTAGAGGTTTTAGCCAAAATCTTGTCTGTGGTTTAGTTAATAAGAAGGATTTTTTTCTCTACTCAATCAAGGTCTTAACAGACATGTTTCTTTATAGTCTCCCTCTATCAAGGAGAATAAATCAGGTTAGAAATTTCTGTAATGTGTTATGCATTATTATAACCTGGAGGTCATTTAAAAATACAGAGTACATGACTATACACCTGAACTGTTGCATCAGACAATTTTAGAAAAGGAAGCTAGACAGCTGTATATGGTTTTCTCTATTTGATTTTAAGTAAATTTCTTTTCTTTTCTTTTTTTAATGTTTATTTATTTTTGAGAGGGAGAAAGAGTGCAAGTGGGGGGGTAGAGAGAGATGAGAGAGGATCTGAAGCATGCTTCACATTGATAGCAAGGAGCCTGATGTGGGGCTCAAACTCAAGAACTGCTAGACCATGGCCTGAGCCAAAGTTGGGTGCTCAACCAACTGAGCCACCCATGTGACCCTTAAGTAAACTTCTTATATAATTTTGAAGCAGCTAACATTTGCATTATAGCCATAAATAGACTAAAAAATATTTTGACTCTAATGGACCTATTATTCGGTTACTTTAGGATTGATCATGTGTTAGAATTTTAAACTGGTGTATTAAATGTTAGCATGTGCCACATGCCATTTTCCCAGAATATCTTGTTAACCTTCATGACAATGGGTGGTTTTGATTCTTTCAAATTTTTCAAACTATATTTAAGTATCGGTCTTAGTGTAAGATTTTTGTTTGTTTTTAGAGAGTAAAGACACACTTGCTATGGCTGAAGGCAAGATTTTTGTTTTGCTAAGGATATAATGGGAAATTTACCTTGAAAAAAGAGATGTTACATTATTATCCTTTTATATTTGAAGGTTGAAGTTATCAAAAATATTTTTTGTAGCATCTATTTATGGATGTGACCTAAAAATAGCATCTTTATTTTGAAGAAGTCTTAGAGAATTCAAGGCTTCTGTGTTAGATGATGTGTGCCACTTGGTCTGTTTACCACTCATGTTCCAATAGAGAGCCAACCAACTGTTGTAAATGTGAGTGAGACCTAGAACCAACCAGTTCCCTTCTAACTCATGGACTTATGCTCAAGCCCAGCCAAGCCCAGCCAAAACTGGCCTAGACCAGAAAACTTGCTAAACAGAAATGTGAACTAAATATATGCTTGCTGGTTCAAGACACTAAACTTTAGTATCATTTGTTTTGTAGAAATAGAAATATGCCAAGCTTCATCACTTTTCAATTACTTCCTGATATAATTTTGATTATGTTAATTTGGGTTCTGTAGAAATGTTTTCTATTCATAGTATTTTGCATACTGACTGCATGTGTGAGAACCATCCTAAAATTCCTTATTAATTTGAAGACTTTTTTTTTTTTTTTTGGTCAACTTATTTATTTTTTCTCAACTGTATTCTCTTATTTTTTTTATCTTGTCTTATTACCTTAGCTAGAATTTCTAGTGCAATGTTGAAAAGGAGTGTTGAGAGGGACCATTCTTTCTTTGTTCCCAATCTTAATGGGAAAGATTCAAGTTTACCACCATTAAGAATGATGTTAGCTTTGGGGTTTTTATAAATATTCCTATCAAACTGAGGAAGTTCTCCTTCATTCCTAACTTACTGACAGTCTTCATCACCAATGGGTGTTGAATTTTGTCAAATGCTTTTTCTGAATCTATTGATATAATCATGTGATGTTTTTCTTTGTATCCTATTGATATGGTGGATTACATTAATTACTTTTTGAATATCAAAGTAATCTTGCATACCTAGGCTAAATATAACTTAGACTTTATGTGTAATTCATTTTATTATTGGTTGGATTCAATTTGCCAATCTTTTGTTAAGGATATTTGTGTCTATGTTCATAAGAAACATGGGTTTGTAGTTTTCTTCTGATGCCTTTGTCTAATTTGGTATTATAGTAATGCTGGCTTCTTGGAATGACTTAGAAAGTAATCCCTCTGTTTCTGTCCTCTGAAAGATGTTATAGAGAATTGGTAGAAGTTCTTTTGTAAATGTTTGAAAAAATCACAAATGAAGCCATCTGGAACTGGTGCTTAATGTTTTGAGAGGTTATTAATTATTGATACAGTTTTTTAAAGAGATATAGGCCTATTTAAATTATTTATTTCTTGTTGTGTCAGTTTTGACAGTTTTTGTCACTCAAGGAATTGGTCTATTTCATCTAGATCGTTAGAATGTGGGCATAGTATTTCTTAATTTTCTCTCCATGTCCAAAGGATCTGTAATGATGTCCCCTCTTTCATTTCTAGCTGTGTTCTCTCATTGGTTTTTTTTGTTGCCCTGAGTAAAGGTTTATCCATTTTATTAATCTTTTCAAAGATCCAGCTTTTAAAGAACCACCTTTTATTTCCATTGAATTTTTCTACTGATTTCCTATTTAAACTTCGTTGATTTCTACTCTAATTCTTATTATTTATTTTATTCTGCTTGCTAAGTCAATTTGCTCTTCTGTTTCTAGTTTCCTAAAGTAGAAACTTAGATTATTGATCTTAGGTCTTTTTGTTTTTTTAATATATGCATTTAATGCTATAAATTTCTTTCTGAGCACTTCTTTTTTTTTTTTTTTAAAGACAAAGATTATCAGGATGCATTTTATTTTTTTTTACATTCATTTGTTTATTTCTTTTTTTTTTTTTTTACAAATAGTTTATTGTCAAATTAGTTTCCACATAACACTCAGTGCTCATCCCCATAAGTGTCCTCCTCTATGCCCATCCCCCCCTCCCCCCCACATCCATCAGTCCTCAGTTTTTGTCAGCATTCAAGAGTCTCTCATGGTTTGCCTCTCTCCCTTTCCCCCACCATTTCCGCCCTTCTCCCCCTTGTTCCTCCGTCAAGTTCCTCCTAATCCTCCTATATGTGCAAACATATGATATTTGTCCTTCTCTGCCTGACTTATTTCGCCTTTCTGAGCACTTCTTACCTGCATCCCACACATTTTGATAATTGTGTTTTCATTCTCATTTGTTCAAAATATATTTTAAATATTTTATTGAGATTTCTTTTTTGATGAAAAAAATTGTTTAATCTCCATGTAAAGAGAATAAAAATGAATAAAAAGAGTAAAAGAGAAAATGCCACAAGAGTTCATTTACTTTTATTTGAGCGAATCTAGGAAATTTTCTGGAGTAAGTGACACCTATGCCAAGCCTTGATAGATGCATACAATTTGTATAGGAAGAGAAGTACAGATAATACATATCTCATTGAGTGGATATCACAGCTCTTTTTATGTATGTCTGGGAGCAATTAACTATTTTTCTCCATTCACATTCACATTTCTAATGCCATATGTGTGGGTTTTATACACTATGTTATTCTGATACTAACTTCCTAGAGTTAGGACAGACTCCATGGGATTAAGGGCTCAATCCCACAAGACTGCCTCCCACTTCACGTGCCAATCACAAGTAGCATGTTTCCAGGTTACCCACAACTTCTTTTCAACTTCGTTACAAATTGGAGATTTCCACAGCTTCCTCCTCAAGTTCAATAATTTGCTAGAAAGATTCACAGAATGCAGGAAAAAAAAGTTTATTTGCCATTTTGATTTAATACAAAGGATATTTTAAATGATACAAATAAAGAGCCAGATGAAGAGATACATAGAGCAAGGTCTGGAAGGTTCCCAAGTCCTACAGCTTCTGTCTTGAGGTCTGCCATCCTCCTGTATTTAAAGTTGTTCACCAATGTGAAAGCTCTCTGAATCCTGTACTTTTGGTATTTTTATGGAGGCTTCATCAGATAGGCATGATTGATTATTAACTCTTATTTCTAGTCCCCTTCTCTATTCTTAGATTGGGGGGTAAAGCTGTAAGTTCTAAGTTTCTAATCATGGCTTGGTCTTTCTAGTGATCAGCTCCCATCCAAGAGGCAACAACCAAAAGTCACCTCATTAATACAAAAAATATTCCTATCCGAAGATTTCTGTGTCAGACACTCCTATCATGTAGGAAATTAAAATGGTTTAAGGAGGGGCACCTGGGTGGCTCAGTCGTTTGGGCATCTGACTTCAGTTCAGGTCATGATCTCACAGTCTGTGGGTTCAAGCCCCACATTGGGCTCTGTGCTGATAGCTCAGAGCCTGGAGCCTGTGTCTCCTTCTCTCTCTGCCCCTCCCCTGCTCACTCTCTGTCTTTCAAAATAAAGACATAAAAAATTAAAAAAATAAATAAATAAAATGGTAAGGAGCACTCTACCAGGAACTGAGGTTAAAGGCCAAGTATTAGTAGGAACCAGGGGCAGAGACAAATATAGTTATTTCTTATTATCTCACAATACAGTACTCATCAAGTAACTTTTAAAACTGAGTTAGAAAGTAACCTTAATTTTGTAAAGATAATAAATATCAATGCTTATTCTAAAATGATTATCTCATGTGCATTTCCTTAACTTCTATATGTTTTTTGACTTCAGTAGGAACATTAAAATATAATGAGTTATTCTGCCAGGCATGAGTATGACAATACTAAACAAGGTAAAGAAAAAGCAAAATTTCTTTTATTTATAATGGTCTACTGCTGATAATTTCAGATTCAGCCTTTTTCAACTTTAAGACATCCAACATGGCTTACCAACAGACACAGAAAGATGTGCATAATATCTTCAATTACTCTGGCTATCTACTGCTTGATATTATATATAACTGACAATGATTCAAGACATTGATTTTTTTTCAGGCTATAATTTTTAAAGGAATTCTTAGAAGAAAAGCACATCAACTAATCATCCCCTCATTCATCTTTTAACATACCAGAACTGAGGAAAATCCTCTAGGAGAAAAAAAAAATAGTTGTAAAAATCCCCAGGGACTGTAATTCCAGTTAAAGATATTTTTCATATTTCTTAAATATTTGTCATTGGGAATTTCTCTACCAGTTCAGATTTTTAGGGTAGAAATTCTAGTACAGATTAAAAAAAAAAAAAAAAGATCTGGCTAAAACAAAAAGTGAACAATATAATAGGATATTAACATTAAGTTAAAAAGAGTGCTAGAATAATAATAGTAAATAATATTTGGATATTGTTTTTACCTATTATGCTGTTGTAAAACATCCAAAGTTTTAATTTTCACAACAAGGAAGTAAAGCATGTAAAGGGAATGTTAAGATTTTCATTTTTAAAAATGAGGAAATTGAAGCTCAACAGAACAAAGGTCAAGTTCACATATAACATTAGGGTCTATTTGTCACCAAAGTGATAGGGTTTAAAGCCCAAGATTTGTGTTCTCTATAGAGACCTAATTTTAAATTCTGAATCTGGCACATGCTAATAGTGTGACCTTAGTCAGCTTTCTTTACTTCTCCATATTCAATTACTATATATATATATAAACTGGGAAGTATGGAATGTAGTTTGTAGGTGTCTATCTAGGTTCATTATTTTCAATTTTTGTTACATATAATTTTCTAAAAGAATATATACGTATTTTCTGTCCATGTATTTAAATTTAAGGGATGAATATAGAGAACTGTTAATAAACCTGAAAGAAGTGAAGACTCTAGCAAGAATAAGAAGAACCCATCAGAGTCACTGTTAACAGACGGAAATCACAAGACTTGGATGAAGCAGGTGTGAGGAAGAGCTGATTGTAAATTAGGTTTGCTGTTTCCTGACAAATAAATCTTCTGCATGGCCCTACTAATTATAACAGGATAGTAATAAAGTATAATGAAGGAAGTAAATCAGGAAAGACAGTCTGTGACCCAGATTTGAGGAAGAAGGATAGAAAGGCTCTGGTTCAGGAAGAAGAGATGAAGAGGTTGGTGTAAAGGAAGAAAGAATATTCTTTGGATATAAGTCAGAATTATCTTTTAGTTATTGAGTCCTGCCCAGGTTTAAGCTAGTTACAGGGTCCCTTGAGAAGGAAGATATATATAAGGAAAGAAGTGAAGAAAGTTTGTCACTGGGGAAGATTTCACATCCAGGTAATGTGTCAAAAGAACCTTTCTGAAAAAGTTTGATGTGATGTGAATGGCTTCATTCCATGAACCAGTGAGACGTTTGGCTCAAGATTAGTTGCCAGAGTGCAAGGTAGAGATATTCAACATACTGTGTGGATAAGATAATGCATTTAAAGTACCTGACATAGAGAAGAACTCCTTAAATAATGGTTCTTTAATTATACTTTTCTTCTAAATTTATGCTCCTTCTAATAGCTTCTGCTTCTTGCTTGTATGAACCCTATGCCTGTTAGTCAACCTGGCATATCTGTACACCAATCCTCTAGAAGTCAATAAATACAGCTACAGTTACCCTAAGAGCATTTTGTGTGAGATACATTGATAGAGAAAAGAAAATGAGGCTAGGTCATAAAAAGTCTTAGTCATTTTACAGAGTGCAGATTTTACAAAACAAAAGAACAATAAATCTTAAAGGTCCATTCCTGAACCCAAAAGAGGTCTTATGCTCCTGAAGCAACTTGGGCCAGCTTTTTCAGATATCATCAGCCCTCTCTAAGAGGTCATGTATACCTATGGCAAGAGGTCATAACCCCTACTTTGGGCCCTGAAAGAAAAAAAAAATGACATAAAAACTAACTGGTACAGATGGACAGGAATCTTCCACTACCATGCCTATTCCCATTTTTGGAAGTAGAAGTGAGACTATTGTCAGAAGTGGAGAGCCTGAGTTTAATGGCAAGTTACTTAAATACCACTAACCTCAATTTTCTTATTCTGAAAGGATAAAAAGTAGCACCTTATATATTTTCTGTTAGAATTAAAAAGAAAGGGTTTCAATAGAAAAACTATTGCCACTTTAATTGGTGTTCATAAATGTTTGCTGGTTTTGAATATTAAATCCAAACAGCTAACTGTATAAAACCAACTATATGAAAGCAGATTGCTAAGTGTCAACTTAAAAGAAATAACATTTGAAACTGTACTTGTAAATTAAGTAGAACTCAACAACTTATTGAATCTTTGTGTACTGACTTCTTGGAAAGAGAGTAATATGTGCAAGTCTTGGTAACACAGATATATCTTTGGAACTTTGAATAAGATTTATTAAGTACTTATTATTGATAAATTATCCACTTTTTCCATCTAAATTTTTTTTCAAATATCTGTAAACCAAGACTCACTAGGCAATTTTCTGTCTGAAAATACTTTTTCCCCTTTCATTTTATGCAATTCTATTAAAGTTGAACATACAAATGCCAAATGCACAAATTGCATATGAACAGTTCTGTGAATTTTCACAAAGGAAACATATCCATACGATGAGCATCCAAATAAAGAAGTAGAAAATCGTCAGGACCCTAGAAGTCATACTCGTTTTTCAGTCATTTACCTCTGTCCGAACATGGGCTGTTTGTCTTTTTTTTNTTTTTTTTTTTTTTTTTTTAATGTTTATTTTGAGAGAGAGGGAGAGAGAGCATTCCAAGCAGGCTCTACACTGTCAGCTTGAAGTCAGACTTAGGGGTTGATCCCACGAGCCGTGAGATCATGACCTGAGCCCAAATCAAGAGTCAGGTATGCAACCTACTGAGCCACCCAGGTGCCCTGGTTGTTCGGCTTTTAGTACTGAGTTGTATAGTTCTTTATATATTATGGAAAACCCCTACTTTGTGAAACATTTATTTTCAAATATTTTCCCTCTCACTATGACTTACCTCATGTCCATATCACCTGCAGTGGTCAAATTATAGAATCAGAGAAAAACACCTGGAGATTGCTGAAGTTTAGTTGATTTCTTGAACCACGAAGCCAAAACAGAAAGGGAAAGACAAGTGGGCTGAGGACAGAAAGAGGTCATTNACAGGAGGGGTGAGAAGTATCCTAATTTACCTGCAGAGTGGAATGGGCAGGAAATAAAGAGCTTTGGGGCACCAGAGATATGGCATGTGACCTCAGGAAGAGCATGTCACTGCTGGGACTAAAGAGGTGCAAATCTGCCACTTGTGATGGGTCTGACCTTACTTCAGTGGCTTGTTTTCCCCACTCTTCCTGCTCTTTGGTGACACACTCAGTTGCCACTTGCAGGCCTCTGCACTGAAGAAGATGTAACCTTTGCCCTCTAGCAGGGTGTGGTCCAGTATGTGTGCAAATGTCAAAGGTGGACTGAATAAAAAGAGGAAGGGGTGTGCAGGCAGCATCGGCTACAAAAAGGGATCGATTAGGTTAGCTGTTGTGAGGGATCAGAATATTTAGAGATAAGGACAACTTGATTTAATAGTGCATCTCAAGGACTCTCTATATAGACTGTTTAGACCTCATATACGCACCTCAATACAGAAATCACATAACAGAGATGCTGTCAGGAGAATGTGGGCTCCTTTGTTGCCGAGTAGGCTTTTACTACAGTGTAAATATAGCCAGATGCCCTGATGGTATTGTCCAGTCTGTTAGTTCACAATTTAAAAAATAGAGTGTGTTAGAATAGGATTCCAAAGCCAGGTAGGTAAAGGTGTTGCACCTGGCTTCACTGAAATCCTTGAGGCACTGACATATGTTTATAATTTATTTTGCAAGCCTGGGAATAGAACTGTATTTGTGTACTCTTGATGTGAGAGTGTATTCAAGAGGCATCTTAGTAGTCATTACAATGGGCTTCCCCAAACGGTGAATCAGAGTTCTCTTCTGCTTTAGGTGAGTCACAAAAAAAGGCCCCAGGATTATGAAGAGGGGTGGGTTTATTTGGGGAAGTTTCCTATCCCATCCCTCCTATGTCTGATGAAATCTGAGCTGATGGCTAGGCACTGTGAAACCACAACATCCCTCTGATATTGAGAGACCCACCTCTCCTGAATAAAATAATTAAATGACTTTCCTATGGTTCTTGGAATAAAAAGGAAATGCTTTATTTTGGATTACAGATTTCTTCATGATCTAGTCCCTGCTTATTTCCTGAGCCTCCTCTAAAATCAATTTCTTCCTCATCTATATGCTCTCATCACATTAAACTACTTTTAACTTTCCATATTGATCCATGATGCCTTGTCTGTGTGTTTACTGTTCCTGGTTAGTCATCTCTGCCTTTGCCCTCTTCATCTTGTTCACTAATGCTGTTTTGTTCAAGCCTCGCCTTGGGCATCACCTCTTCTGAAATATACAAAATCTTGAGGAAAGTTGAGGTATCTCTCTTAGCAACCCACAGCACTACCTCATCAGTTATTTTATGACACCACTTATTTGTGTGGAATTGAGACTCTTTACATAGCTCTCCAGTCTACTACCTGAAACTAGCAACCTTAGTCTTCTAACCAATTAATATCCAACTCCTAAAACAATACGTGGCTCAGCATAGATGCTCAATAAATACTGAAATATTCAAAGAGATGAATGAATGAATTGAGGAATATAACCCAGAAAAAAATCTTATTTCAAGCCTTTCCCTAGCTATTGTTATTTCATCCACTCCTTACCTGGGGATTTAACCTCTTTATAATTGATGACTGATTTCTCATAGGCAGGGGTTGTTTATTTTATAGACTGAATGCATTTCTGATAAGGCTTATTTTAGTAATTCTTTTGTGTGTGTAATTTGATTCTAGTTTCCCCTAGATGTCTGATGTAACCATATCTTCTTTTCAGAATGTTCAGAAATTACCAATTATTTTTTATATTTTGGTGAAATGTTGCTGCTGCTTTCCTCACTCCTTACTTTTCTCTAAAGTTCAAAGTCAGTAAACGAGGGGTGCCTGGGAGCCTCTGTCAGTTAAGTCCAACTTCAGCTCAGGTCATAATCTCACAGTTTGAGAGTTCAAGCTCCACATCAGGCTCTGCACTGACAGTGTAGAGCCTTCTTGAGATCCTCTCTCTCTCTCTCTCTCACTCTGCCCACCCCCCACTCACATGCATGCATATGCACACTCTCTCTCAAAATAAATAAACATTAAAAAAAAGTCAGTAAATGAATACTTGTATGCATAAGAAAACACATTTTTATGGAAGGTATTGGATGAGCAAGTGAGGAATACTTATACTTTCCAAAAATTCTCACTATATTTGATGACTTATGGATCTGCCTTTTAATACATTTGATTTAATTAATGGGAAGCTTAACTAAAAGAGACAAATACGTGTGTTTGTCGTGGTGTAAGTTTAAGTCTGAAACTTATTTCTATTAAAAGTTAAAAGAGCTTAACAATAGAGAACAAAGCAAGGGTTGATGGAGGGAGGTATGTGAAAGATGGGCTAGATAGTAATCAGGATTAAGGAGGGCACCTGTTGTGATGAGCACTGGGCATTGTAAGTGATGAATCACTGAATTCTACTCCTGAAACCAATATTGCACTGTATGTTAACTGACTAAAATTTAAATTAAAAAGAAGTTACAATGGAAAACTTTAAAAACAAAACCATCAGAGTTACGGAATAAATAATGACTATTTTTTTCTTCTTTGGACATTTAGTTCTATTTATGTATGATGGGTAAAAACTTTTCTTTAAAAGTAAATAGAAGAGATAAAATGGTTCGTATTTCATTATAGACAATTCAAACTTCCTTGAGTTGGTCTATTTGTGAGCCTTCTCTTTCCTCTGGAGACTGCTCTTTAGCATCCGTGGCTGAGAAATCAATTGAATGGGGACTGTGACATTCACACTGTCTGTATCCTCTGTCCTGTTCTTGGAACTTAAAAGAAAGTCATTTATTCTCTTGTGACTCTTCTGCCAGTACATGATGAAGGCTTTGCAAAGCATCATTTAATGGGACATCCATCACAGCCAGGCTCCTTTGCTTGCTTAAGAGTCTCACACTCCAGTACCTGGGATGTAAACAAAGATAATGCATTTGATTTTCACATTGATCTTGTCTGTCTTAGAGCCTGGCTTACCCCATGGGGTCTCTTTCAGGCCAGATGGCCTTCCTCTGACCTCACCTGCCACAGCCTATGATACCTCCTTTCTTAGTCCTTCCTCCACGGATGAAAGTACACCCACTCATGCTTTCCCTCATCCCTCCTTTCTCCTTTTTTTTTTTTTCCTTAAACAATAAAGTGCATGATGATGATTCCTTAATTTGGATAACATCTTATAGTTCATAAAGAGCCTTTATGAAAGAATAAAACACATTTAGTGGGTAGAGTGGTGTTATACAAAGAACTCAGACTTAGGAACTCAAGTCTTAGAGATTTGCAACTTGTTTCTAACGTTTTGTTTCACATCCAGGAGCTATTTTAATTTTTATTTTCTTATTTATAAAACGAGGAGAGATTACTTCATAGTATTGATGTCAACATTTACTTGTTTGTTGGTCAGTTTGGGTATTTATTTAGCAAGTACCTATTAAGTGCAGATCCTCTTATGGACACTGGAAATACAGACAGCACCGAATAAGATAGAACAAGTTCCTCTCTTATATAACTTTCGTTCAAATTGATGAATCAGACAAAATACTTACAAATATTTTATATTAGATAAGTGGCATTGTACATGTCCACTAACTGCACATAATAGATCTTAATAAATAGTATCTTTCTTTTTCGTTTCTATTACTATTACAGATATTAACATTTTTATCACCTCATTTTTCTTTTTCCTTTTATAAAGGGAATGTGAGAGCTTTCTGAAGTGTCAACCCTCCTGATCTGAAATACAATCCCCAGATTTCCTTTTCTAGCACATTTCCTATTTGAGTTGGCTACAGGTATATTCTTCCGAAAGAGCTAGAAGATGGAAGGGAGGCAGCCACATTTTGTAGCCAACACATATCTTCTCCAGTTATTGAATCAAACACTAACTTAGATACTGCTGTGATGGGATCTAAATATGTAATTAAAATCCTTAATCAATAGACTTTAAATTATCAACAGAGAGAGTATTTAGGGTGGACCTGATTTAATCCATTGGAAGCTCTTTAAAGAGTACATGGACCTTACCTGAGTTGATAGACACCAAATAATTGCTACGTCTACAATTACCCTCCCTTCTCCCTGGATGTTCCCTCCTGCCTACTGGCCTGTGGAAACAAGCTTCAGCTCATGCCTTTGGAGTTATGGCCTGATTTGTCTTCCCTNATGCTTTTGGCTTTAAATACAAAAATTAAAAAAAAAAAAAAATATATATATATATTAATTTGTATTTAAAGATAAATGACTTTTTATTTTTTATTTTTTTCATTTTTTAAGTTTACTTATTTCATTTATTTTAAATAGTTTATTATTTAATATGATTGGCTTAGCCACATATAATATATATACAGTATAAGTTCTGTTTATGTGGTTAGGCTCTGATATAGTAATATATCCTCATTTGAAGAAAAATTGTGAAAATTCCAAATTGAAATAAATGGAAATTATCCTTGTAAATGTTTAAATTTATTCATTTTCACTAAAAATATAATGTGCATTTTTGCAAAACATTACAGACTCTTTGGAAACAGTATTTTGTTTTCTATATAATCATTATTATGTCAATACCTTTAGGATAATTAGTCTATTACATTGTTGTAAATAATGTGACAATAAACATCTTTGTACATAAAGCTTATTTCGCATTTTGTATTGTCATCTAAAGACAGAGTCCCGGAGGTAGAATTGTTAGGCCAAGTCACATGTGTATTTTGTGGCTATCAATAAATAACATTCCTGAAAAAACTGTAACTTTTATACTCCCACCAATCATATATAGGAAGCAACTGAGGGGCACCTGGGTGGTTCAGTCGGTTAAGCATCCAGACTCTTGATTTCTGCTCAGGACATGATCTCATGGTCAGGAGTTCGAGCCCCAGATCAGGCTCCATGCTAGTGGTATCGGAGCCTGCATAGAATTGTCTCTCCCTCTGTCTGTCCCTACCCTCTTGTCTCTCTTTCTCTCTCTCTCTCTCTCAAAATAAGTAAACTTTAAAAAAAGAAAGAAACAACTGAGATCTTGCCTAAAATAATAATAGCATGCATAGCCAAGTTAGCTAGTTTTCCTTAAATGGCCACAATCTACAAATAGCACAGAATGGAGTTCTGCTATATATTTAATTCCTGTGTTTTACTATGAAGTTTGTGAAAGTCTCACCAAAATTTATGTAAGAATATTTTCCTTGCATTGGTACTGTTTGGTGTTCATTATTTGTATTTATCTTTTTTTTTTTAAACATTCCACAGAGTTCTTCATCTAATTTTTACTTCTCTGTAGTAAGAGAAAAATATTCGAAGTGTTTTCTGCTATAATTGCTCACAATTCCTACTGCAAGTATATGTTCTTTCTCAGTTACTTAAATACTTCTCCTATGACTAATTTGTTATCTGAAAAATATTCCAGTTCTCCTTAGAGCATTTAGGCAGATATTTCTATACCTCTCTGTCATCTCTCTTCCTTTCCCTTCATGCAACAAACATTTCTTGGGCACTTAGAGAAGCATGCTTGGTCTCTATTATCAAGGTGATTAAAAATGTGGCTCAGGAGACAGATAATACACAAGTAAACAAATATAATTAAAATTTTGAAAGCTCAATAATGGAAAGAATAACCATGCAATCACAGAGAATTATGAGTGTATGTATGTTTGGGACAGATTTCACCTAAATATGTTGACCAGGGAAGGCTCTCAGTGGAGATAACATTCAGTAAAGGACGGGAGGACTAAGAAAGGCTAGCTAAAGTTTGCAATTTACTGACAGAGGGGTATCTCTGACAAGAAAAATAAGTAAGATTCTGAAATCACCTAAGGGACTAAATGTGGGTCGGTGAGAAACAGGGTGCTAAGAGCAGAGGCATACGAGTGAGGCTGGAGAGATCACAGGAGAGGTGGAACATGAGGAAACCAGAGAGACAAGTATGAGTTTGGATTTGTTTCTGAGCACAGTATGAAACCAGAAAAGGGCTTTTAGCAAGTGAATAATGGTATCATATTTTCATTCAAATAGGAAATTTTAAAAATCTGATTTGTTAAAATGTCTATTTTCTAAGTGCTTTACATGTGTTATTTCATTTAAACCACCTGAAAGTAAATTACTATCTATCTCATTTTATACATGAGTAATTGAATCCACATAGCTACTAGGGAACAGAACAATGATTTAAACCACTGTTCTTCCCACTACCCTAAACTGTCCAGTATTCTGTAAATAGTAACAGTGTTTCGCAGAAAATATCTGTTGAAGAAATTATATTTATTTTACCTGTCTTTCTCTCTAACACCTATCTCTTTCTTCATTTTATCTTCTACACACTCACCCAGTTTTTTCATCCCCTGTAATTGGGTTTTGGTTTTAATGTCTAGCTTTTAAGTGATTAACGTGACAATTCTAACACTATTATAAAACTACAGCAGGGAAACATGAATCTTCCTTTAGAGCTATTGTTTGGACTTTTTGTTAAGTTTTAAAACTCTGGATTTAGATATTTATCTAAAACCAATTTGCATGCTGGGAATTCTTTCTTAAGGCTCAGATATATGAAAAGAACAGAATTTGTTTATTACCTTTTATGAGCCATTCCGCGAGACTGAACACAGTTGCTTTCAACCCAGTTGATAGCACTGAAAGTACAAACCTAATTCCCTAAGACTGAATCTCATCTTATCTGTCTTGACTTCCTATAACAATTACTTCTATCTCTGTGGCACATGCAGGCATTTCTATTTAATTATCAGTAGGTTGTAATACAAATGACTGAGCAAATGCATCCTAGTATGTGCATTAAGCTTTTGAAGTAAGCCTTCTATAAGATTTAAGCTGAGATATACTGAGTTGGACATTCTCTGCTTGATATCCAGAATAAACCTTTAATAAAATTCTTGGCATGCATTTGTTACAATTTAAAGTACAAAGGTCCAGATTATAACATTGTATTTCAGTTTCTGAAAATATGCTTAAAATTTAAAATTAACACTCTATATGTGGCCATAAATAAGCGATTCTATTATTTCATTTACTTTGAATTAGATGTTGGTGGTGGTGGTCACTCAACAAAAAAATTACTGAAATCTGAATACTTTGGTAGGAGATCCGGGTATCTGGAAATCTAAGAGAAATGTTTCATCCTTCAGGAAAAACAGTGTGGAGAGGAAACAAAAGCACAATCATGACAGTGACACTTCAGCAGAAGTTTGTAGGTCCAGATGCTGTGGGGCTCACAGGGGAGGATAAAAGACTTTATTAAGAGGTTTAGCTTTGAGCTGAGTCTTGAGTTGGGATCTGCAAGCAAGAGAAGAGAGGCTAAGGAAAATCAAGATAGAAGGAAGAGCAGAAGGCATTAAGAATGATGACTTATTCATAAAATTGATAGCATTTCCTTTAGAATATGAATTGAAGCCCAGAAAATATAAAGGAAACAGTAAGCACTTGAAGCTTGAAACTAAGACAGGACCATGTTAAGGAGTTTGGTACTGAACACTCAGAAAGAAAATCAGAAACAATTAGGAAGAGTTAACAAGGGAATAAACTAAAAGTAATTTGTGCTTTAGGAAACTTGAGTTACAGTTTATAATACAGTTTACTGACAATATCTTACCCAATGTATATACTTTCTACAAAGAAAGTGCCCCTTCAGAAACTAATTTATACATTGATTTATATATGCCACAATCACATGGGTGCTGTGGTTCAACTGTAAGATTGTTCAAAACTGACCCTACAAACCCTCAAACTCTTAGTTTCCTGGACAGGCAGTAGCTGGACTCCTCAGAAGCTTCTTCTGTTTGGTAAGAGTTCAGTTATACAGAACTCAGCTTCCCACAGGTACCAGATCGCCATGTGATTGGCAGCTGTCACTCCCAGAATATTCCAATAAAAACTTACATCTAAAACAGACAAAAACTTCTGCTTGGGTAGTATTGAGAAAGGCTGCTTGGAAAATGTAAAGTCTGATATGGGTTTTGTTTGCATGAATAGAAGAAAAGAGAGGGATAGTTCATTTTAGGAAGAGATGGCTTTCTGTCAAAGTCATGGAGGCAATAAGGATTGTGACTAATTTACATGATTTGAAAGTAGATATCACTGATGCATTGAAAAAGAAATTTTGCATACCAGTAATATATGTAGAATATAAATCTTTGAAATTTGCATCTCTAGAGATACTTCCTCATAGTAGCTTTAGACACATTGAATGTCCAAGTTGCATAGATAAATTTTGCATCTTTATGTAAGTTGATCATTTAATTCTTTCTGTGTTTTCATATTTTCATTCAGGTATTTGTTGAAAGTCTGTTGTGTTTCATAGCCTTTGGAAATTAAAAGATAAATCAGACTTGGTACTTTCCCTGAAAGGGCTCCATGTTCTTTAGAATAAAATAAGAAATTCATAAAGAGATATATTTAAAGTATTGTAATAATTAAACAAGAAAGTTATGAAAAAGTATAAATGTCCAAGTCATTATAGCTAATAAGAGGGGAAAATGGTTATCTATTTTGATGGTCTCTCTCAGAGAGAGCTTTGTATCAAAGGTGACTTTTCAGTCAGGTCTGGGAAGATCAGTACAAATTTCAAATAAATCAAAGAAAGGAAGGACATTGTAGATGGAGAATGATTTTAGACATGTCTGGAAGATATTTATTTTTAATAATTGAAACTTGCCAGATTCAACTTACATTCTCTTTTCTTTTTTTTCAATGTAACATAATGTTCAAAGTATAGGGAATACTGAGGTCGGGCTTTAAAATAATATGCTGTGAAAAATGGAAGTTCATGATTTGAATCCCAGTTCTTTTTACATTAGGTGTTGCATAGGAGAGTATGTCTTTATCCTAGACTCAGATTCCTTGAGTGTAAAATAAAGTCAGTAATGTCACCTATTTTATAGGGTTTTTGTGAATATTTAGAGAGATGATATAAAGCCCAAAGTGTAATACTCAGTACATGTTAGCTCTTTTTAGTTTACCTATGCTATATATTCTTGGTTTGGCCTAGCTTCATAAGAAGCAGCCATTTTGTTATGTTTTCCTTTGGTATCACCATTAAGCCATGGATATAAGTTTTAAATGGGGAAATGGGGTCTGTGGACAGAGTTCTGGGCTAAAGCACTAGAATACTTATTCTAGAAGATATTGATTAGCTAATAAATATTTGTTTTGATTATTCAATCAGTTGCTAATCACACATCATTTTAGATTCTGTTCCATATATTTCTTTCTCTCTTCTATAGGGTGGTCAAAGGAGGTGATCTTGGGGGCGCCTGGGNGGTTATTTTGCATATGTCCAGTTACTCCATGGCCCCCCCAAATGCCTCTGCTTGACTAGGTGTCAAGAAAGAATACATTAGGCCTTGGAAAGAGGATCCTGCCATCCTTGTAAATTGTGGTATGTAACCATTTAGAAATACATCATTTTCTTTACTGTCTTATCATCTACTTCTGGTGTGTATTCTTTCTGGCTGACAGTGCAAAATAGCAGTCACTACAGATAAGATTCCTTTTAAAATATGCAAAGACACCAGAATTTTAGGACTGATTTCAAGAGAAAAACTAATAATAGTTCTATCATCTATAAACTTTTATTAAGCTAAGCCACATTTCATTCTTAACTTTATGTCTTCAGATGTCTTCTAACTCAACCATTTTATTTCGTCATATAATCATTTAGAGATTTTGGAAAGGTATCATTTTTGTCTACAATATAAAAGCAATTTTTCTTCATATGTATGGCCGATAACATAAGTAGCAAACATTATGTCTTAAAAGCTTAATCAGTAGTATTTAGGGGTGCCTGGGTGGCTCACTTGGTTAAGCATCTGACTTTTGATTTCAGCTAGGGTCATGACCTCATGGTTCATTAGTTTGAGCCCCACATTGGGCTTTCTGCTGACATTGTGAAGCCTGCTTGGGATTCTCTCTCTCCCTCTCTCTCTCTGCCCTCCCCCAACTTAAATGCTTTCTTTCTCTCTGTCTCTCTCACAAAATACATTTAAAAAATAAAAATAATAGGTAGTATTTAATAAAAAATAAACTTAAAAAACTCTAAAATCATTCTCTGATTAAAACTTAAAAAAATAAAGTTATATTGTCTGTGGGACTAATTATCTAATTTCTGTGTTTCCTTTCCATATAAAATTCAATGAGGGCCATATATTTTTTTAAAGAGGGACCAACTTTACTCTCTCTTCTTTCTGCACAAAAATCCTCTAGATTACATTAGCATTTCATACAATAGGATTTGGCACTTGAGACTCATGGAAAGAAGTGTAGATGAATTATTCACATCTGAGAGGAAAGTCATTTGGAGAAATAAACATTAAAATGATTTGCAATCTGCAGTTATTCAAGACAGGCAGAATCATCAAGTGTAAGAGAAAGATGAGAACACCAGGAAATAAATGGCTCAATTGATTTAAGGAATGTTTTTACAGTACCCAAATTTTGAGAAAAGGCCTGTATTGATCAAAAAGTCCCATTAATGTCTTTCATATCTAAGATGGTGAAATTACATTTTATTACCATTTTGACTTATTATTGTATCAGATTTTCTCAGGGGCTAAAATCATTCTCTGATTAAAACTCAGAAAAAAATAAAATTATATTAACTTTGGGGCCGCTAAGATACAGTTTAACAAATTATCTTTTTGGTTTCCTAAATGGCAGGGAACTAATGTCCCACGAGTCAGAACTATGTTCAAAACTGCCCACGAAAACCAAAGAATTGCCTGTGAATGATAAGTACATGATTTTATATGTGCGCAACATAACCTTCATTCCCAGAAAGAAATGAAGCAGCTAAGTGTAGCAGAAAGCATGTTGGCCTTGAAAAATCAAAGGCCTGGGGCGCCCGGGTNATAATAAAAAAAAAAAAAAGAAAAATCAAAGGCCTGTGCTCTAATTCTGGCTGTACCTGTGGTCCATGGACAAGTTAGTAAACCACACCAATCCTGACTCAAGAACCTCATTGAAAATTAGGTTTTCTGATATTGAGCTGTATGTGAAGTACCTAGGACTTTGCCTGGAGCAAAGCAAACACAATCAATATCAGTTTCCTTTTTTTCTACCTCTCACTAGACTGTAGTAGCTCAGCCTCACAAGTAAGATCACATTTCCCTTTAGCATTCCCAGTCGACATGAATTAAAACATACAGATGCATGATTATATTGTGAAAAGCTGTTTATATGGATTTCCAAATTGGCTAAGTCAGAGTAAAATGAGCTTACATGAGGAAATACAATTCAAATTATGAAATGGTGTGTATATGACAGTTATTGTTTCATGATAGTGATGGTGAAGACAAAGTGATACCTCTCTGATCTCATGTTCCTACCATTAGAACAAATATTAAAATGCCACAAGGAATTTACATCAACAAACTTAGCAGTGTCATCATTGGATTCTCCCTCAGGAAAGCTGATCTTATAGAGGAATCTTGTTGGAAATCACTTCATTCCTTCCTTAATGGTGATTCTTCTAAAAAAAAAAAAAAAGGTTTTCCCAGCTTAGGATCTGCAGGAATCAGGAATGAAGTGAAGTGTAGAAAAACAGGTTTATTGTGGTCTGTGAAACTTTTATAACAGCGTGAGAAGTAATGCTTAGTTAGGAGGAGCAGACTTGATGACTTGATGGTGGGGCTGCAGGAAATGGCATGGAGGAAAGAAATAGGTGGGAGAGAAAAGGGGGGCAAAGAGAGAGAATTATTATGAGAAAAATCTGCAAGCAATGGATGGGATAAATGGAAGGGAAAGTCTCCATACTGTGTAGAGTAGTAATAGTGTCTTTATGAGTATGCTATGAATATTGATTAAGGTGAAGCATGCAAAGTGCTATGAGCAATGCCTGACACATAATAGGTATTTAGTAATCGCTAGATATTACCTTTTCCATCAATGTTGCTGTTGTTATTGTGATTTTAATTAGAAAAGACACAGTCATGTGGCTATGAATATAGAAGGCAAAATAAGAGAAGGGAGGAAGGTGGGGGAGAGAATGAGGCAGGGAGGGAGGCAAGAACTCCAGAGAGAACAATCACCACTGAAAGGAAAGAAAAACAAAGTCTTTTCAGAAGGGAAGACTTGGAAGAGCAGATCATAAGGCCTTACAACAATGGTCAAGTTTGATCCGGATGCACTCACATACACACTTGCACATCTTGAATATCAGGGTCTTTTCATTTGCCTTTTACAATTTGCAAGGAAGTATTCTCAAATACACTTTCTTACTGAGATCTTACAACAGATCTGAAAATAGAACTGAAAGACTCTCCTCATTTTACAGTTGAGGAAAAATCTGAGGATGTGAATGGTGAGTGTTTCTCCAAAGTTTGCATAATTTTTAAGAGGTGGAGCCTAAGCTCCAAAAATTCCAATTTTGAGGCTCAACCTCCATATTGTTGTCCATGATGCTGTCCATTCCATGCTGCCAGACTGTACAGGAAGGAAGTACATAGAGGCTAGAACAGTGTTTCTGATGTAGAGGACATAAAAGTAGGTTTGTTCTTTTCATAAACAGTGAAGGAAATTAATATTCTATTGCAAAACCTCCACCTGCAGAAAATATCCACCATTTTTACTTTATGCAGAATGTAATCATTGATCTGATGTTTATAAATTCTGTGATAGCAAAAGCATATTATTTTCCCATTACCACTTTTGGTTTCAATTTCTAATTAACAAAATTTAATTAGTTCTGGTAGAAAGAATAGGGACATTAATTACAAGACTGCTGCCCAGGAAAGGAGAGGTTGCACATGGTCTATTTTAATTTCTACTGAAGTCAACCAAAATGATCAAATATGGGTATATAGGTATTTGTACATGTTATGTCTATTCATAGCAAGCCAGTAATTTGGGAAAGAAGAGTTGGATACAGTACTGTTCTTTTCACAGTCTCAATTTTCCTAGATTTCCTTTTTAAAAATTTTTTATTATATTTTCATCACACAAAAAATAGAGAGTTTCAATGTTACAAGCGAAGAGTTGCAAAATTTCTGGAAGGATAAAGGTCTTTGATGGCAGCCATATCTGGATTTAGAGTCAATATTTTACTATATGTGTCAACCCAGGCATGTTATAATTTAACTTCCCTAGAAACATTGTCTCCTCATCTGTGATATGAGGAGGATAATGCATAGGGTCATTTTGAGAATTTAAGATAATATATAAAGCACCTAATATGGCATAGCTATTGTTATGCTCCTCCTCCTCATTATTATTACCTATATTTGTATAATGAGAATAACAGTCAGTGCTGTTACATTCTAAGAGATGGTATATAGATTGCTTATAAAGTAACTTTTCTGGCACATATTTTTATTTGGACCTTTAAATTATTTTTTTCTTGGAAACAAGTGTTTAAAGAAATCTACAGATAGAGATTTTCCATTGTATTGTTTTCATTTCCTGGAAAGCAATAGGTTGATAATTTAAAAAAAATATGTTCATAACAAAATTTAACTCATTTTAAACATTTTAAAAAAATCAGTAAAATCTCATTTTGCTCTAAATGGTAGCTAATAAAGGAAATGGAAAAAAAAATAGGGCAATTGATGAGTGCTTACTATATACCAAGCATTCAATTTTCATAACATAATGTGAAACAGGTATTATCCCTGCTTAACAGATGAAGAACTCAAATATCAGTGACATAGGTTACACAAACTGCAGTGGAAGATTTGGGAATGGTACCCAGTCATACTCCAACATCTAGGCCTTTTTCTAACACCATCCTGTCTCCTAGAGAAATTGTCCCCCTCCATAAGAGTGATGGAGAGAGAAAACAATACTTATTGATCACTGATCATGTGTCATATTCCAAAGAAGGAATTATATACCAGAACCGCTTTGACCCTCAGAGTAAGCTTAAATTCTTACTATATGTTCCCTGCAAAACTAAGACTTTGTTAGGTTAATTTTATGATTATCATGTCACTAAAAAAAGTGACAGGTAGAATTCAAATCTAAGAATGTCAAGCATTAAAACCTGGACCCATAATAGGGTATGATATTGCCATTCTCTATGGTTGATTCTCATAACATTCAGTGGTGTGTTTAGAGATATGAAATCCACATTCTCATCAAAGAACATGCAGGAAAGAAGAACTGCCCAAGTGGTTAGCAATATACTGTTCATTTCAGTATAGGGGAAAAGTTCTGGACTGAGAATCAGAGGTCATGGTTTATTTCCAATGCTGTTACTTATTGGCTGCATCATCCTTCTTATAAATTACTGGATATGTCTAAACCTGTTTCTTTATGTATAAAGCGTGAGAGGTGAACTGAATGATATCTAGGGCCCATTCCAAATTTATTATTGTATCATTCTAATTTCCCAGATGATCTTTCTGTTTCTGATAAATATCTTCCATTTAGCTAAAAGCAATAATATTCTCCCTCCTACTGTGAGTTTCTGATCCAGACATCCATAACAGGCCAAAGCCAATATTGTGGTGCTGATTCCGCTTAATTTCTGTTTTCTATGTCCTTCCAGTGAGGGCAGAATGGAGATGAGTATTTCTTAGTATTATAATTAATAATGATGATCGCATTAAAAATAGAAAGTATATAATTAAGTAGGGCAACTATTACAAACACAATTATATTTATTTATTTTAATGTTTTATTTATTTCTAAAAGAGAGAGAGACAGCGTGAGCAGGGGAGGGTCAAAGAGAGAGAGGGAGACACAGGATCCGAAACAGGCTTCAGGCTCTGAGCTAGTTGTCATCACAGAGCCCCACGTGGGGCTCAAACCCATGAACTGTGAGATCATGACCCGAGCCGAAGTCAGACGCTTAACTGATTGAGCCACCCAGGTGCCCCACAAACACAATTCTAAATTATTTCCTCATGAAACCAACTAACAGAATCAATGCATCTTGATATAAAATTGATGTTTGAATAGAAAATATTTATGAAGCAATTAATGTGTTATGTTAAGTAGTGTAGTAGGTATAAAGATGGGGGGGAAAAGCACTATACGTATATCTTTGCAACTTTTCAGCAAAGTTTAAGTTATTTCAAAGTAAAATCTTACCCAAAGCAGAGAGCACACTAATTCTTAAGGAATGTATTTCCTAATAATTATACATAAAATATATGCAGTAATAGCTACAAAAGAAGGTAATCTATAATGAATTCTATGTGGAAGCATAATAAAGATTTTTAAAACTTGGATATTTGAGGTTTAAGTTTCTAAAAAGATGAATCTGAGGGAGAATGAAGGAAGGGAAATTATGAACACCATGATGAAGCTTTGTTTCTCAGCCAAGCTTTGTTCCTCTCAATTCTTTTCATAATCCTTTGTTCTATTCAGTAGTCATGCTATGGCGTTCAGAGATCCGTAAGACAGTCTTCTTTTCACAAGCACTCATGAAATTTGGGGGAATATATAGAAGTCAATAGATCATCCATAACCTGGGTAAGAAGTAGCATAATGGGGTGCCTGGGTGGTTCAGTCGGTTAAGCGACCAACTTTGGTTTCAGCTCAGGTCATGACCTCACGGTTCATGAGGTCAAGCCCAGCATAGGGCTCTGTGCTGACAGTGTGGAGCCTATTTGAAATTCTCACTCCCTCTCTCTCTCTCTCTCTCTCTGTGTCCCTCGCCTACTTGTTTTCGATGTCTCTCTCTCTCAAAAATAAATAAATAAACTTTAAAAAAAGTAAGTATCATAATAGAAATTAACCCAGGGTATTAACATGGAATAATGTGAAGTCATGATTATTTTTTGGGTAAAGGTATACGAATAAGAAAACATTTTGTGTTTGTAGAACATTACAAAGTTGATAAAGCATGTGCTGCAGGTGGGGCTGTGGTATTGAAGTTCTATGTGCCAGCAGAAAGTGATAGTGATGGAACTCCCATTCCTCTAAAGAGTTTAAATTTTGAAATTTTAGTTAAAATTCATGTAGAAATTCTTAGAAGATTTTGAAACCATCATCCTCTTTTGTTTCATTTTGACTCTCATTCTTTAAAATCAATAATAATTATATTAATATTAAACTTTTTGGTTGTTTTGATAATCGTAATCTATAAAACAACAAATTTATCAAAAGATTCCTAACATTGGCAATTACAGCTATCTGAATGTTAAATTAGATGCAGTGGCTAAATAATGTCCTAATAAAAAATGTATTTTATTACTTTTTTAAAAAAATAATGTTTATTTTTAAGAAAGAGGGAGAAAGAACACGAGCAGGAGAGGTGCAGAGAGAGACGGAGACACAGAATCCAAACCAGGCTCCAGGCTCTGAGCTGTCAGCACAGAGCCTGATGCTGGGCTTGAACTCACAAACTGTGAGATCATGACCTGAACGGAAGTTGGACGCTTAACTGACTGAGACACGCAGGCGCCCCAAAAAATGTATTTTAGAAAAACTATCATGACTCTTTATATTCTGCTAATATCAAGAAAACTTTGAAAGTTAATGGGAAAATATGTAAACAATGATAACAGTGATAGCATATCCTATAAAATTCTACGAATTCTAGAGATGCTTTTTTCTCTATTACTACAGTACATACTCCTCAGTATTCGGATCATGCACATGTATACCATTGCCAAGATCTCCACCTGACCACAAACCTCCTGAGAGCGGACACTATACTTGGTTCCTATCGGTGTGCTCATTACTTAGCATTGCAATTGACACTGGATAGAGATTCATGGTATTTGGTATTGATGCGTTGAGATAATGAAGTCTTTTTTTTTTTTTTTTTTTTTTTGCAAAAAGTGTTTTACACATAGGTTAAAGGGTTTCTGTATCAGAAAACTTTTCCTGTAACCAAAGATATGACACTTCTTTTCCTTGATTTTTTTCTCTGATCCTTTACCAGAACAACCCCAATCTCCCCAGCTGTAGACTTGGAAGAATGTTGTTTCTTGTTCTTTCTTTATGTAATTGTTTTAAATGTTTTTATTTATTTCTGGGAGAGAGAGAGACAGCATGAGCAAGGGAGGGTCAGAGAGAGAGGGAGACACAGAATCCGAAAGAGGCTCCAAGCTTTGAGCTAGCTGTCAGCACAGAGCCCGACGCGGTGCTCGAACCCATGAACCGTGAGATCATGACCTGAGCCAAAGTTGGTCACTTAACCCAGGCGCCCCTGTTGCTTCTTGTTCTTGTTAGATTTTGTGAGGACTAAGATAAGACATATACAGAGATATATAATTAGATATATCATTTATATACATATAAAAGTGAATGCTGATCTCAGTGCTAAGGCATAAAGTAAATGCTCAATAAATATTTGTCAAATAAATAATTAGTAATAAGTAAAAATAAAATATTTTCAAAATTTAGGAAATTAGAAAATAAGTGTATAGGAATTATAGTACTTAATGGCATAGGAGGGCCAAAATAAAAATCAGATACTAAAATTGCTAGGAAACATCCTAAATCTTCTATGGAAAGTAAAGATTAATGAATTCAGAAGTCTGATCCTCCACTTAACAATATCATCTGTTCAATTTGCCAAATGCAGACAAAACTTATTTTTAAAAAGTAAGTTAAAAAAACTGTCACACCAAAGTTCAAAGAAGCATGTTTGATGAGCCAGTGCAATTGAGTGAAAGCATGAAAGAAGAGAAAGACGGAATGCGACAGATATGCTGCTGTTTCCTGTTCAACATCTTTTTTCTATAGTGTGTCAATATAGCCTCTGGTTTTTCCTGGTTTGGGTGGAGCTGAGCCATCTTACCCTTTGCTATGTGGGTGAGGCACCCATCTTTGTTCTGAAAATTAGGGAACTGATTTCCCCAGGGATTTCCTTCTGATTGTACCTGCACTGGTACTTGTCCCCTGCAGGGCTGTTCAGGCCTCAGGCTGTCCTGGAGAACAGAGGATAAAAGGCATCTTTGATACCGTGAGCTGTGAAGCTGTAAACCTGAGGCGGTGGATGACCATCTTTGCCTGAACCTACTTGAGAGTGAGGCCAAACCAGAACAAAGCAGAGCCAAGGGAAAGCTCAAGAGTCCAACTGATATCATTTGAACTCTGACCCAGTTGTGTCTTTTATAAGAGACAATGAGTTTACATTTGTTTTTAGTCTGAATTAGTACTAAAAAGATTTTTAGTGCTGCCTAACTGAAAAAAATATATATAAGTAGAAGATGATGTCTTTATTATATTGTATTGAGTTTACATAACTAAATGGCACATTCGATGATCTTTTTTTTTAATATTTACTTATTTTTGAGAGCAAAAGAGAGAGAGAGCATGAAAAGGGGAGGAGCAGAGAGGGTGACACAGAATCTCAAGCAGGCTCCTGGCTCTGAGCTGTCAGCACAGAGCCCAATATGGGGTCAAACTCATGAACCATGAGATCATGGCCTGAGCCAAAGACAGATGCTTAACCGACTGAGCCACCCAGGCGCCCCACAAGGATCTTATAAAGAGTAGTGTGTATACAACAAGAAGCACTGGTTAGCAATAAGGCAGGAATCAGGCAGGTGCATGTGTTAAAAATGTTCTTTATTCTAAGAGCAATGGAATGCCATCATGGATTTTATGAAGAAGTGCAGTATGGTCAGATTAACTGTTTTTATTAATAAACTAAGGGTGAGAATAGGTATTTCTACCATGGAAAAAAACAATGTAATTCAAGAATAATTGGGACCCTTTTACATCATTATTCCTGTATCCATGTTCTAATGCATTCATTCTCCAATGTGAAAATGAATATGAAGGCTCATATTCCCTGTGTGATGGTTACCAGATTGATTGTGGTAAATGTGATAAATTGTCTAGTTCTGATTTGAAAAGAATAAGTGATGCAGAATTGCAATTGCATAGAGAGGAATATAAATGGCAAACAGCGGTTAAGGGGAGGAAACTCATGTCAGTTCCTACCCAAGGGCCCAGAAGCCCAAACTGAGCCCTTTACAGGAGTGAGGATGGGTGGTCTTTTCCCCCTATGGTCATTATCCACTGTTAGGTATAACAGTATGTCTTTAAAGTAATGTGCTGGTCTGGCATACTCAGGTGCAAACTATAAGTTACAAGTGCTTCAGGCCTAGGAATAACCATAGCTGTTTTTAATTGTTTAGATATGCCATATAGAGAAGATTGTTATTTCCCCTTATACAGATGAAGAAATTGAAGCATGGAGATGTAAATGACTTGCCCATGGTCACATGGATTGAACGCAAGCATTTGAACTCCAGAGTCTGAGCCCTTCATCAGCAGGGATTACTATCTCTGTCACTCTCACCAGCAAGGCAGATAATGTGAGCCATTCCCAAAGCATTTCGGAACAACTAATATACAGGACCAATCAGATTATCTCGGGAAGAACTAAAGTTCATGCTAGCCTGGAGTCATTTAAACGTGGACTGTAAAATTATACAACTTTAAATCAGTAGCTCTGTGCACAATCCAGCTTGAATTAGTTCCCTTTGGTATTTGTATGTGTTTCATTTCAGATCATTCTCAGGGAATGAAGTGGTTATTGTTACTGTTAACCCACTTTCTAGATGACATCCTTTAAATTTTCAGAAAAGGCTTTGTTTTGAGTCGTAATTTACCTCTAGCCCATTTGTGGCCTGTACAGGTTTAGTATTTCATATAACAGGCGTTTACTTGCATGTCTTCCTCCTCATTAATGGAATTAGAAATAGTGGAAAATGCATTATGCTTGGGCAAGAACAAAGAGCCCAAGAGTGCTTGGGTCATTTGAAATATATAAGTTCTGACAGCTTTCTTTACAGTGATTTCATTTCCAATTTCAAAAGAACAGGGAAAACACCTTGGTAAATAAGACTCCTTGCAATTTCCATCTATAGTTATGCAATTGCTTCTCTCAAAGGAATAAAGATTGTTCCTGTGTGCTTGATTCTTTTTGCTTTCTAGTAATTTCCACATCACATTGCTTTACATCATTTGAAAGGTGTTAGTTTAGAGCCAAAAGCAGTTGTATGAAAACAGTAAAAATTTTAGGGAGGATAAACAAAAACAAAACAACAGCTTTGAGTAGATGAATCCTAATCTTTGTGACAGTTTTCTTTAAATATGCATTTTTTGTTTGCATATTAGCAAATTAAATTTTATCATCTACTTTTCCTAAAACAGAATAGAATTTAAAGACTAGAATAGATTAAGTGGTTTTCCTATATTTGTTGAAACATTCTCACAAATACCGTTTTCCTGCTTTTCCCTAATTTTCTTAGAAATTAGACATTAGTGTTCCCATTTTACAGAATATGAGATTTGGAAAAAAAATTGGTAATTTATAAAGCCATACAGTCATTAAATGATAGGATCTGAATTCCTTCATCTGGCCCAAAACAAACTTATGAGAAGTGGTATCTCTATGTCCTCATTATGGATGCAACAAGAAGTTACATTTTTCTAAGGTCATTAATGTAGGGCAGAAAGCATTTTTGTTCTAATGCTTTTTGTAATGACTTTATGTTAATAAATATGACATAGATATGTCTCATTGTTCTCACTCTGTACGTTCATTACAATTCAATATTTGTGGAAATTGATTCTATGGCTTAAGTAGTGTTTCTTATATGATTTTTCTTTCTCTAGTCATCGGTCAGTACTTTTACTGTAAAGTCCGTTGATTTTATAGCCCTCCAGTCTCCCTGGCTTGTGTGTGTTTGCTTATCTGTAAACAGATATGAAAAAATTCTTAATTACATTGTTTTTATTTTAGAGAGAGAGTGTGAGTGCAAGTCAGAGAGAAGGATGGAGGGGCAGGGAGGGCGGGAAAGAGAGAGATTCAGAGAGAGAGAGACAGGATCTTTTTTTTTAATTTTTTAAAATGTTTTATTTATTTCTAGGAGAGAGAGAGAGACAGCGTGAGCAGGGGAGGGTCAGAGAGAGAGGGAGTCACAGACTGAAACAGGCTCCAGGCTCTGAGCTGGCAGTCAGCACAGAGCCCGACGCGGGGCTCGAACCCACGAACCGCGAGATCATGACCTAAGTGAAAGTCGGACGCGTAACCGACTAAGCCACCTAGGCGCCCTGAGAGAGAGAGAATCTTAAGCAGACTCCACTCACAGCACAGAGCCTGACACAGGGCTCAGTCCCACGACCTTGGGATCATGACCAGAGCCAAAATCAAGAGGCTCTCAAATGACAGAACCACCCATGTGCCCCTCAATTTTTACTGATCATGTTGTAACGAAAAATAGAATTCTGGCAGACAAATTAACAATTACACAGATGCATCGATAAACGTTGCTTTATGCTCTAGCAAGTGAAGAGAATCTGAGGAAAGAGCCTCAGTTGAACACTTCAATTAGTGATACCTCATAATCTGTGATTGCAAAGCTTTAGCCATATCCTTGGTCAACCAAAGAGAGGGCCTTAATGATTTGGTAGCAGGGCATAAAGATAATTCTATTGCAAAAGAATATGGGATAAATTGTCTCTTTCTTCTTAAGGTACAGGGATCAGAGAAAAGGAAAAGAAGAAAGAAAGAAGTGAGGGATGGATGGAGAGAGAGACGGAGAGAGAAAGAGAGAGAGAGAGAGAGAGAATATCCCAGGACTTCACATATTGATATAGCAGAGCCAGAGCTAAAGAGATGGATAAGGCATTTCTTTTTATTTTTTAAAGTTGTCTGTTTCTGTAATAGAGTTGGTTATATCTAATATTGAAAGGTAAGATTTTACTGTTGAGGATAACCCTCTCTCCTTCCAAAATCCAATCAAATTTATTTCTCACTGAGATAAGCAGCATCAAGACTCTGAAGAAATAAATCAAAAGTCTGTGTTTCTAATCTTGACCGATTTGGTGCAGAACAAAGACAGCTTATACAGAATAGCCAGGCCTTACTATCAGTGAACTGTCTCCATGGAAAACCAGTGCTGAGCCAGGTCTGAGGAGGAAAACAAAATTGAGGGGATTTAAATTCCCTATGCATTGAATTTTTGTGATGTAAGGTCAACCAAAACATGCTATAAATGAAATAGATCAACCAGTAAAATCACTCCATTTCTGACTTTTCCTTTTCCCCTTGTGAATCAGAACCTGGTCAGCTAACCTTTTGTCAGCAGAATCTTTAGCTCAGTAATTAACTAATCCTTCTGCCATACCACCCTTAAAGCACCCAAATATGAGGCAGTCTGCTCTCTCTGGTCCTCTCTCGGCACTATAAATTGATGACTTGCAACGTCAACAACACCTTGTTTATCTTATATCTACTTCCAGACAGTTTTGTAAAAATTCTTTATATCTTCCTGCAAAATGATGGAGATTGTAATAGAACTGAGGGGAGCTGAAGAGGAGAAGGAAGTAAACATACAAACAAAATAAGCGAGAGAATTTTAACTCAGAAGATTCAGAGTAATATCTAAAATGCTGAGGATAAAACTCAACCTAAAATTCTATAAACTGTCAAAAGATGTTTTCCTAAGTACCAAGGCTAATTGACTTTACCACCCACAGTTCCTCACTAAAAATAGTTACTAAGGATTATACATTGACAACAAGAAAAAGAAATGCAGGAATAAAGAGTGGGGAAACATGATGGGCATCTAACTTAATAATATACTAGTAAAATCAACTATAGGCTTCATATAAAAATAATAATAGCTGTTTTTAGTAAGAAAAATTAAAATTAAAACTTTGTATCACAATGATAACAGATGAGGGTGTGTTGAATGTGTAATTAGGACATGTAAACATCTCTCACATTTGGAAGTGGTAGAAATGTTGACTTTCATTATATTTGTTAGAAAATTTTACAGGTCAATTTATGTCTTCATAATATCAGGGAAGAAAATGTAATGCAAAGGTAGGAAAGGAGAAAGAGAGAAAGAGAAGGGTGAGAAGGAAACATATAAAGCAACCTAGTTTTAAAAAAAGTCTGAATGTATATAAATTATAAAGATGTATTTAAATTAATTTGAAAAGTGAGTATCTAAGAATATATTTTTAAAATCTAATTTTATTATGTGTGTGAAAGGCATTTAAACACCAGCAGAGAGAGAGAAAGACAGAGATGAAACATAAAGAAGTAAAAATAATACTAAAAATAATTAACCAAAAAATAATAGACTTATAGTCATGGAGTAATGTCATTTGAAAATAAATATTGATAAATAATCAGAGAATTAAAAGAAAAAAATAAAATCACAATGATAGTGGGAATTTTAATATGTTATAACCAAATTGATAAATGAATTAATAAAAAATTAGAACAGCTATAAAAATATAAATGTAAAATTAGCTGCATAGTGGAACCAAAACAATAGACAAAAACATGTTCTTAACATGTTCTTCAATGACACTACCACATTGTAAAAAATATTCCATGCAGTAAGCCATATAAGATAACTTAGCACACTTCAGAGAATGAATGTTACCATAGTCTAGGATTCTAAAACGATTAAATCGTAAAATAAAATTGTAGCATGGAAAAATAAATATAAACATGTTTTTCAGAAAAAATTACTCCTAATCAATTCATGACAGAAAAGACATTTGAATGAAAAAACATTTTTATTAGTAAAGAGATAATAAAATTACTATGCATCAGAACATTTGAAATATAGCTAAGTAGGAAAAGGCTAAAAATAAATGAAATAACATGGGAAAAGAAAAAAAAAAGCATCCAAACTGGAAAAGAAGAAGTTAAATAATCTCCAGTTGCAAATAACATTAATGTATATGTGGAAAACTCTAATGACTACACATACACACACACACACACACATACACTTGTTAGAACTAATAAGCAAATTTAGTAAAGTGCAGGGTGCAAAATCTACATACAAAAATTAGTTGTATTTCTCTACATTAACAAAGAAATAACCACAAAGGAAATTATGAAAATAATTCCATTAGCTTGAACAATTCCATATCATTAAAAATATAAAATACTGGAGCGCCTGGGTGGCTCAGTTGGTTGAGTGCAGGCTTCAGGTCAGGTCATGATCTCTTAGTTCATGAGTTCAAGTCCAACGTCGGACTCTGTGCTGACAGCTCAGAGCCTGGAGCTGCTTCAGATTCTGTGTCTCCCTCTCTCTCTGCTCCTCCCTGACTCATGCTCTATCTCTCTCTCTCAAAAATAAATAAACATTAAAAAAATTTTCTTTAAAAAAAAAAAAGAAAACTTAGGAATCAACTTAATTTAAGGTGTGAGACCTGTATACTGGAAACTACAACACACTGATAAAAAAGAAATGAAAGAAAACACAAATAAATATAAAGACATCCTGTGATCATGGATTGCAAGACAATATTATTAAAATGTCTCTACTATCCAGAGTAACAGATTCATAGAATCCCTATCAAAATCCCAAGACATTTTCTCATAGGAATAGGAAAAATAATCCTAAAAATCACATATAAGTATAGACCCAATGTAGACAAAACAATCTTACAAAGTTATAGTGATAAAACAGTATAGCACTGGCATAAGGGCAGAGGTATAGGCCAGTGGAACAGAAAGGTCCCACAAATAAACCTACAAATTTATAGTTAACTGATCTTCAACAAGGTGCCACAATTCCATAAGGAGGTGTGAGGTGCTGTTTTGCACCTATTTTGAAGCAGCTCCTTAAACTCAATATCAAAATATCAATGGACAACAGGTAACAAAAATGGCACTCAATGCTGATATTCACCAGAGAAATGCAAATAAAAACCCCAATGAGATATCACCACACACCAGTTAGAATGGCTATTATTAAAGTGACAAGAAAACTAGTGCTGATGAGGACATGGAGATAAGGGATCCCTGTGTACTTTTGGTGGGAACAGAAACTGGTACAGTCATTATGGAAAACAGTAAGGAGGTTCCTGAAAAAATTAAAATTAGAACCACCATATGACCCATCAATCCCTTTTATGGGTATATATCCAAAGGAAATAAAATCTGTAACTCAAAAATCTATATCTATATCTGTACTCTCATGTTCATTTCAGCATTATTTACAGTAGTTAGGATGGAAACAACCTAATTGTCTTTTGACAGGTGAGTGGATGAAAATGTGTAATTTTAATTGTAATTAAAATTTAAATAATGGAATATATATTATATTATACATAATTATATAATGAAATATATTTCAAATAAGAAGGCTGAGAAAGAAAGATACTGTATGGTCTCCCTTCTAGATGGAATCTAAATTTAAAAAAGAGTTGAACTCGGAGTGCCTGGGTGGTTTAGGTAAATGTTGAACCTCAGCTCAGGTCATGGCCTTGCCATTCCTGAGTTCAAGCCACGAGTTGGGCTCTGTGCTGACAGCTCAGAATGTTGAAACTGTTTCAGATTCTACTTCTCCCTCTCCCTCTCTCTCTCCCTCTCTCTCTCTCTCTCTCTGCCTCTCCCCTGCTTGTGCTCTGTCTCTCTCTCGAAAATAAATAAATGTTAAAAAATAATAATAAAAAAAGTTGAACTCATAGAGGCAAATTAGAAGAGGTGGTTGCTAGGGGCTACAAGTGAGGGAACAGGGGAGATGTTAGTAGAAGGGTATAAACTTCCAGTATAAGATGAGTAAGTTTCTGGGACATATCTACAGCATAATTATAGTAAATAGCACTATATTGTTTACTTGAAAATTTCTAAGAGAATAGAACTTAAATGTTCCCATCACATAGAAAAAGATAGTAACTGTGTTAGATGATAGATGTGTTATTAACTTGATAGAGGTAATCATTTCATAATATATATGTATATGAAATCATCATGTTGTTCACTTTAAATATATACAATTTTATTTGTCAATTACAGTTCAATAAAGATAGAAAAAATAAAAATAAAAAAGGTGATGGTGATAAGGACTGTGGGTAACCTGTTGAGTTAAAGAGCTTCAGGAGAACAAGATCTGGTTAAGTCTTTGGGAATCCTTGTCCCTAACTCTCAAGTTTAGCAGTTGGGTGAGGAGGAAGGTTAATTTAGTTAGGAGCCAGGTTAAAACCCGGGTATGCTGTGCATCTCTCTGCCCTCTGGGAGAAGAAAGAAACTTGGTGCACCATCCGGTAGCTCCCGGCCAGAGGAGACAGCCTTTGAGGCTGAGTCTCCTGCCAGATGCAGCCTGATGCTGATGCATAAGATACCAATTATCCCTAAATTAATATAAATATCCAATATAATTCTAGACACAACTCCCCATAGAACATATCAGAGAATTTGATAGATTTCTCCTCAAATTAATATAGAAAGTGTAGGGGCAGAAATAATTAAGTTAATTTTGAGAGACCTTTTAAGAAGCAAGAGCTATACTAACATGATATTAATGTGGTTTATATCTAGAGTAAGTAAAAGAATGTAGAATTAGCTCAACTTTAGAAATATTTAATGGAACAGAATTGAATTTTGGTGAGAATTTGAATAAACAGGAAAACTCATCCTGCTTATGACAATATAGATTTTATACTTTGTTGAATAAAGTAGGAATGTAGGTATCTATAAAATTTGAGGATATGCATATTGAATGAACCAGAAATTCCAGTTCTGGGTGTAAATTCTAAAGACATTCTGGAACTTATGCACAAGAAGGCACACAAAAATATCAATCAGCATTTTTAATAACAACAATTTAGATTATTCCAAAATATCCATTATAGTAGAAGTAATGATGTATTTTATTCATAAATGTTAAATAGCACATATATTAAATTTTATTTAGTTGTTAATATAATTTTGAAAAGCATAATGCAGACTAAAAGATTCAATTTGGAAAAAAAATAGACTATATTATCATTGATGTTTAATAAAATTAAAATAATATTATATGTTGTTTAGGGAACTGTAGTAAGAAGTTGAAATATAAACACATGGAAGAGAAGATTAAAAAGTAACTTCAAGAATATTTATGCCTTTGAGGACAGAGAAGAGGAAATAAGGTCAGGGAGAGATACTAAAGAGGCCTCAAATGTAATATTTTATTTCTATTAAAAAATCTGTGAGTGATGTGGAAAAATTTTACATTTTTTGGTATGGGAGGGTGGGAACACATTTTTTTATTCTCAAACTTTGAAATATTTTATAATAAAAAAAGCAAATTATGTTCACAAATTACTCTTCATTCATTTATTCATGTATTCATTCATTCACATATTTATTCATTTTTTTCATTCTATACAGTTCCATACTTTGTGCCAGACCTGGTGCCAGGAAGAAATGATGGATAAGAGAGAGGCTTTCTCCTCTCGGCAGTTTTCTCTAGGTGATTCATACCACCGTTACATTGTAAGTTCACACTGGAGTCCAGAAGGAATATTTGAAGCATGGATTTTAGTAGAGGTAATTTAGGTGGGGAAGATAATCCTGGAAATGGGGTTTGAAGAATTTTGACAAGTGAAAATGAAGAAAGAGCTTGCTTAGAACCTCTAATCATCTAAAAGGAAGGAACTTTTTGATGTACAGTTTATTTAAAGACTCTGGCCCCACTGTACGAATACATTTTCTTATCTAGTACTGTATTCCATATACATGGCAGAGTCTTAGGCTAATGGGAAACATTCAATAAATAGTCACTTTGCTGAGTACAAGCACTTTATGCTCACTCTTAAAATGTTTCAGCACTGAGCAACAATAGTTGGAATATTTACCCTGTATAGAGGCTTCAAGAGTGAGTCTATGGTTTTCTTACCTTTGCTTTATGGAGGCTAGATCAAAGGTCAGACCTTTTACCATTGCATGGCCATTACAAATGATTATGAATTTCTACTCACTTATGCCATCTTACAGAGATGTGTGGTGCACATTATTTTTCCTTTCATCTCAGTCCAGACAGTTTAGTCCTATTAAAATATAAAGTTCTGGGGCACATGGGTGGCTCAGTAGGTTGAGTGTCTGACTCTTGATTTTGGCTCAGGTCATGATCTCATATTCGTGAGTTCCAACCCCACATCATCCTCTGTGCTGACAGTGTGGAACCTGCTTGGGATTCTCTCCCTCTCTCTTTNCTAATCTTAGTGGCCCTAAAACTGTATTGCATTTAGAAATCAGAAATGGATATACATTAAACTCTAGGTGTCTAATTCCACTGATATTTCAATCAACAATTTCAAAATATCATACAAAAACATCTGANAAATACCAGAAATTTTAGGGAAAAAATCCTACCAAGCTAATCAGTGTCACTCCGTTCCTTATTTAATGAGTGCCTATAATGTGTTCTCTGGTGTGCTCAAATTCTGATGTGTAAAGAAAATGAGACAAAAGCAGGTCCTGGAAAAGCATAGGGCTTCACAAGAAAGTAATATATGTACTGAAAAACAGGATAAAGACATGAAGATAGGAAACACTGACTCTACTGGAAAATAGAGAACGCTTCCTTGTATTTTGAGGTCTCAGGCTAGAATATAAAAGGCCTTGTGAGTCATACAAAGGATCCCTAATTTATCATGAAGACCATTAAAAACATAATGCAAATTTTTTTTTATTCAGTCATATAGAGAATAAAGCTTTAGTTGCAATTCTTGCCCCAAATTGGTTACATTGCCTGCAGCAAATTCAAGCCTTACTGCCTTAGCTGTTCAGTCATACTCGAATGTGCTATAGTTCTGGATAAAACCTTCCGTCAGTGCTGCCTTCCTCTAAAGCTGACTCCTATTTTTCTAATATTCACTATTTCTTTATTGTTTTCACCACAATTATTGATTTAAAGAGCATTCATTACATTTCAAAGAATATTTAAGAATCTCTCAGAAGCTCTATGATAAGAAAATAGATCTTTTGTTTCCATAGAAATGCACTTGTACACGTTGTTCTGTTGATTCACTGTGTATACTGAGCAAGATTTTGGAACATTTGCTGTTCTGTGGTTGAATTATGCAGCCACAAAGCAGAACAAATGCAAAATGCTGCCCTCTGTTGAAAGATGCCCAGGATGCAAACAGTCCTTGAAAAGTAGATCAGAATATTACATCTACACCAGCATGAAATGATTTGAAGAGCTAAAATTTTGATAAGACCAGTGAATAAAAGATAACTTTCCCATATTTGAATCAAAAGAAATAATATCAAAGGAAAATATGACAAATTAAATATTTTAAAAATATTATCAGTGTTGAAAAATATTAAGCTAGAGTAGCAGCCTGTATAGAAAAATATTTTCCTTACATAGGGCAGATGAGTGGATCATTTCTTTATATAAAGCATCAAGATGTCAAGAGATATTTAAGAAAATAATATTGGAGACGCTTGGCATAGGAAGGAGGTCAATAGAAATTGTAATATATGTGTGATAAAACTCTAGTATTCTCTAGAAATTAAGACTTGAGATAAACATCTAAAAATGTTTATACCTAGGGCTGAGCTTTATAAACTGGTATAAACTTATTATAACTAAATACAGGCAGCCCCCAGCTTCTGATGTTTCAACAAATGATTTCTTAACTTCACAATGGTGTGAAAGCAATACGCATTCAGTAGAAATTGTACTTCAAATTTGAAATGTTAATCTTCTGGGCTAGCAGTTTGCTGTATAATACTCTCTCCTGTAGCTGGGCAGCGGCAGTGAGCCACACTTCCCAGTCAGCCACGGGATTGCAAGGGTGAACAACTGGTACACTTGCAACCATTCTGTCCTTTACTTTCAATACAACCTTCTCTCGATTACATGAGATATTCAACACATTATTATAAAACAGGTTTTGTGTTAGATATTTTTGCCCACCTGTGGATTAATATGTGTTCTGAGCCCATTTAAGGTAGGCTAGGCTAAGCAATGGTATTCAGTAGGTTAGGTGTACTAAATGCATTTCAACTTAAAGATAGTTTCCATTTAAGATGGGTTTATTGGGTTCTAACCCCATAATAAGCCAAGGAAGATCTGTATAACAGTAAGTTGAGAAGGCAATAAGCTGTAAAGTATGCTACCCACAATACAGTGATACCATTCTTTGGTATTTGATTAAAGGAAATAATTCAAAAGCTCTAGGTAAGCAGACATCATTTATAACTGCAAAGCACAAAAATAAATATAAATATACATCTTCAGAAAATGCTCTTTAATATTATGGTACATCAGAATGATGAAATTGTTATAGATGATACATACTGCAGTTGGATAAATAATGGTCTCTCAAAGATGTCTACATCCTGATCAGTGGAACCAGTGACTATGTTACCTTACATGGCAAAATGGATTTTGCATATGTAAATAAGGTCACAGAGCTAAAGAGAGGGAGATAATCTTTCCTTACCTGGATGGGCCATATCTAATCACATGAGGCTTTGAAATCAGAAGACTTTGTCCATCCAACTAAAGTGCAAAAGATGGCAGGAGCAGCAGCAGAAGATTTGCAGCAAAAGGTGAAATAAGAAGAGATTGCAAGTGTAAGAAGGATTTGACATGGTATTGCTGCTTCTAAGATCTAGGGAGCTCCAGAGAGAAGTCTAGGAACTGAGGAGAGCCGCCCAGTGGCAGTCAGCGAGGACATGCAGGACTCAGTCCTTCAATCACAAGGTACAGAATTCAGCCAACAGTTTGAATGAGTGTGAATGTGGATTCTTCCACACTCTTCAGTAAGGTATAGAGCCTTTGCTAATCACCTTGATTGATGTCAATCCTATGAGACCCAGAGCTGAGGAATCAAACCAGTTCTGGATTTCTGACCTACAGAACTGTGGAATGATAAATTTGTGTGAAGTAAAGCCCTAAGTTTATAGTAATTTCTTATGGAAATACACAAGACTAACATGCATATGAAGATTATGTAGGAAAGTATAGAGTATCCATGCCAACGTGCTTAATGAAAGGGGGGAATACTAACACCCACAAACACACATGGACTCTCTCTTTCTTCCCTCTCTCTCTCTCTCCCTCTCTTTCTCATTTTCATGTGCATGCACACACAGAAAAACAAAACAAGACAATGTACAAAGCTATACACACACCATTCTGTAACTAGATAAAATATAGAAAAATAACTGAAAAGAAAAAAATGTGTTTAACTTTTAGAATTGGGAAATTTTAAACAATTGTTTGAAATTATTAATGTTTTATTGTTGCATTGTACACTCATTATACATTGAAACAGTAGTATAACATATAGATAATAAAAATATTAAAAGGTAGGTTTTCCCTAAACCAGCGCCTTTGATGAGAGGTAGTGTTATTTGTTTCTCCAAGAGCACATGCCCTGCTTTGGAGGAATTCAAGGCAGCTTACACATAGTTCTGGGTAAACTAACTTGTTTTGTGTCCCATCCTCTAAATTATCCAACTCTCTACAGTGGCCACCATAATTTCTGATACAAGTTTAATCCATGTTCCAATTTTATAATCAGTTCTTTGCTCTGTCTATGAAAGAGATAATTCAGAGCTAGTTTATCCTGAAGAATACTCATTTTCTGATCTGATGTCTCAATGTTAGTGACTAGACCTGTGATATTCTCCTTGAGCAATACCCTTCCTAAAGCCAGTTCAAAAAATAAGTTGTGTGTATGTTTTCTTTTTCCATTTTCCTTTTCATTTTCTTTCATGCCTACCTCCCAATATCTGAATCCCATTTTCTCCCTGAATAAGCAATGAGGTGAGCAAACACGAATGCTAATCAGTTATAAATAAGAGGAACATGATCCAGAGAAACTCTACTCTGTCAGGAATACAAACTAAGATTCTTTGAGGTAGGAAAAGCCAATGATAAGTTAAAGTCAGGGTCCTTGAAGAGGACTTCAGTTTAGCAGAAAGTAATGTAAAGGATTAGTAGAAAGTAATGTAAAGAGGATAGAGAAAATTAAACGAAGATCTGAAACAAGCAAGTTAAGTCCTAGCCTCAAATAATAGATCTGGGAATTGTGTGTTAATGGACATACAGGTTCACCATATGGGGTCAAGTTAAGTGTTTGTCCTAATACCTTCTGGGCTCTCCAGCTTCTCCAGTCCTGGCCATTCTTTGTTTTTATCTGTTACTTGAGGTTATGGAGTTCTGTATTCAATTGTTGATCCTATAGTCAAACATCTATGCCTGTTGAGATCTCCTGTGTGTGGCCTGTCTCCCAATGTCCTAGTAGGCTGCAAATGAATGCCAGAAATTTGTATTTGAATCAAAGCAAACAAAAGACAGTAGGAATGCTTGAGTAGTCTTCACCATGCTGTCAGACTCTCCTCTGATCTATGACTGTGTTATGCATTTCCAACTCCCTTTCATTTTTACCATTTCAACATGCAGCTCTCATCTTTCTTTCCCTCTCAGAATCTGTCAGAGTTTAAAAGTAAAAACCTCAAAAATTAGTGCAGGCAAAGATATAAAAAATCAAAAGAACTTCCTTGAGGGACATAGAAAGAAACCCATCTTCCATATATGTGGGTGGGAATGAAGAGGGCTGTCAGGAAGTAACAGACTGAACAAAGGCTGCCCAGGGGTACTCATGTGTCCCTTCATGCTCAGCTAATGAATGAGAAGTTGACAATAGATTTTGATGGAATGATTTCGTCAAAGCCGTAAAGTGGCCAACTTCTGTGTACTTGCACTTTCTAAGAAAAAAGAATAATACAGAAACTTCTGGATTATAAAAAATTTATAGCCACTGCTATTAGGTTAGTCCAAACCACTATCTTTGATTGTCTGAATGGCATAATAGATTCCTGAATGATGTACCTACATTACTTCTGCCCCTTCCAATTTATTTTTACACAGTAATCAATCTAATTGATTAATATCTATATTAGATTATAGCATTACCTTAAAACTCAGCAACTATATTTAGAAAAAATTCAAAACTTTTTACTATGACTTACAAGACCCAAAAGATGTGGTGCAGGCTATGCTCAGACCTCGTCTCTTATTATTCATTTCTTAGTACTAAGCTCTAGGAAATTACATACCCGGGAGCCCAGATAACCCTGTATAAGATTACACTTTAAAGTGTATCATTTTTCTCTGTAAAACTATTTATGATAATACACTTTAAAATGTGTCATTTTTAGGGGTGCCTGGGTAGTTCCAAGGCTTGATATTGGCTCAGGTGGTATCTCAAATTGTAGGATTGAGCCCCATGTCAGGCTCTATACTGGCCATGGAAATGCTTGGGATTGTCTCTCTCTAAACTCCTCTGCCCCCCCCAAAGTAAATAAATAACCTTTTTTAAAAGTACTCTTTTAAAAAATAAATAAAATGTATCATTTCTCTCTGTTTTATTTCAATTTATGTGTTTACTTATTTTATTGCTTCTCCTCCACTTCATTCTTCCTCAATTCAACTTCAAGTTAAACTCCCTGAGAGCAAGAAATTCTATCCCCAAAACCTAGAACAATGCCTGGAGCATAGATGATGCTCAATAAATATGTGTTAATTAAAGGAATAGACTTATAGGATGTGAAGGTCGAGAAAGCTTCAGGCATTACTCAGGTGTTCTAAAGTAATCATGGCCTGTGGAGTGAGAAGACATGTATTATAATCCCAGTTTCATTTCAGCTATCAATCATTTCATTGAGGTGGGCCTCCTTTTTCGCACTTACAAAAGGAAAACAATACCTTTATATTCAAAAGTAGTAAAGCCAAAAGTAAGAATGAATCCATGTCAACCACTAGTGGCTAATTGTTTAAAAACCCTATGGTTTTGTATAGATGGGAAATCTGAGTTAGTGTTCCACATATATGAATGTATTTCTAAGTGTTTACATGTAAACATATTTTTACACCTCAATTTCCATGATTTCTATAGATTTATCTACTTTAAGTTTTTTAATGTTTATTTATGTTTGAGAGATAAAGAGTAAGACAAAGCATGAGCGAGGGGCGCCTGGGNAGAATCCAAAGCAGGCTCGGGGCTCTGAGCTGTCAGCACAGAACCCAATATGAGGCTGGAACTCACAAACTGCAAGATCATGACCTAAGCCAAAGTCAGACCCTTAGCCGACTGAGCCACCCAGGCATCCCAGAGATTTATCAACTTTAAAATGGCTATTTATCTTGTTATGGTATGACTAATTCAAGTACTTGTGGGGTTTTTTTTAGGTATATCTAAAGCCTAGTTTAAGATCAACATACAGGTGTAGATCCATTTAGATGTGGAACATATAAAGACTAGAAAAGTATGTTGTAAGATTACAAAGACCAATTGGTCTCAGATATAGGGAACTATGATATGATCAAGGACCTCAGTAGAAACACTGATACCAACAATCGGTCAGCAGATTCCTTATGTTAATATAGAGTAATAAATAACTTTACTTGTTTGCTAACAGTTTAACAAGTGGCTGCTTTTCCTGATCGTGAAGATTAGCATTGTGGATTTTGCAAAGATCTGTCCCCAAACTTTGGGACAAACTTACTTCATATGTATAATGAGAATAATACCTGTCTCATCTCCTTGTCAGGGGACAAAGTGTGAACATTTATGTGCAACAGCATTCTAAGCTACCAGAGGTTTATTTTTCCATTAATTTTTTTTTTTTTTTTTTTTTGCAGCAAGAACTGTAGGAAACTGGAACACCACAATTGCTGATTTAAAACCATCTTAGGGGACATTGTGCTAATGGGATTGACTATTTTCCCACATAGCACAACTACATACGGTACAGCTCTGAAGGCTGTATGAGTATAAAGCTCCAACTTCAAGAGGGTCCTCAGCAGAGTGGTACCCAGGGGATGCCTAGCAACAGAGCAATGGTATCATCCTAAGGAGAAGATTGTGGGGGTGCCTGGGTGGCTTAGCTGGTTAAGCATCTGACTTGATTTCAGCTGAGGTCATGATCTCAGGTTCATGAGATTGAGCCCCACTTGGGGCTCTGTGCTGACACTGTGAAGCCTGCTTTTCTTCCCCTACACTTTCTTTCTCAAAAGAGAGAGAGAGAGAGAGAGAGAGAGAGAGATTATTCATGAGCCCTTATGAGAAATCCACTGACAACTAGAAAAGCTGACACTCTGTAAAGGCTAAGATCCTGCATGGGAAGGTGGAAAACACCCAGCGAGATTTTTGTTCTTGTTGTTTTTGTCGATGTTGTTGCTGTTGTTGCTAATGTTGTGCCTTTTGTGTGTTTCATTTTGTTATTTTTATTGTTTTCTGCAGAGTCCGTTCTCCCTTAGCTACAGCTGTTGATTAAACCAAAACACTTCAAGAGCCAAGGGAGTTGCCAGCACCTTTCTTTTCTATAACTATTTCCTAACAAATGATAGAAGAAAAACCACTTAAAACTAATATCACATTTCCATTAATAAAGGAATGCATACTTGACTTTCAAGAGCAAGATTTCTCAGAAATGATTTGTTTAGAGAATGGAGAGTGACTGGTTACCCAGGTGCATAAGCAGCTGAAATCAGGAAAGATTTAAAGGACCTCTAAAGAGCTGAAATAGGCAGAATAATGTGGTCATCTGGGTTAGAAAGCTAGCAAGAGAGGAATTGTATTATAATGAAATGTAACAAATATCCTGAAGTGACCATGGAACAAAAGTGGTGACATGCTGAACCTCACATTTTTCATATGTCAGATGAGGAAGGGTCCAGAAACAGCATCATCTGAAAGTTTTTTTGGTTTGGGGTTTTGTAAAAAAATAAATAAATAAAAAGAGTTTTCCCTTAGAAATGCTACCTAGAAAAGGGTATATCAATAATTTTCAAAACAAACGTTAGTCTTTCACCAGCTTGGAAAATTACAAGTCCCATGACCAAAGGAAAAACTCCAAGATTTACTACAATGTCCTAGGAAAATAATGAAGAAAAATCCAAAATTGTGTTCCTTGTTTACCCTATTTAGGTGTTTGCCTAGTCTATCTAGATAAGACCTCTTTAGAATACCACATAAAACAATTATTCTGACAAGCACGCTTTGCAAAACTCTACATTATGGTCCAACTTTACATTAAATTATTATTTACCAGTTAGCTGCCAATACCTATTTTCAGTGCCTGGTTGGTCATCCTTTAAAATGGAGAGCCTTGCCTTCTCTTTGAAACCTTTGCTGACACTAATGGGAGAGTTGGGCATTCTCCCATCTGTACTTCCACTGCAACCAACATATTATTTGACTGTAGATTCTATAACAATTTATGACACATGTATTTCCATTTATTGTTGGTTATGGTTATGCTTAATGTATCTTTGTTTCTGCCTTTCACACATTGATCTGGCTTAAATTAAGTGACTGAGTTTTGTTAATGTATCAGTGAAGTGTGTGTGTGTGTGTGTGTGAGTGTGTGTGTGTGAATGTGTGCATGCACGTGCATGTATACATATTTGGAGACGTTGTACAGTAGGGAAGGTGGGCTTAGGTTTGAATCCAATATATTTTTTACAGCAAAACAATTGAGTACAATCTCCAAAACTATATACTATGTGTTTTAAATCCCAACTCCACCTGCTATGTATTGTTAAAGCTGACTGGTAAACTCTTTGGACCTCAGTTTCTATATCTACAAAATAGGGTTAATAATAACAGCCAACTCCTAGGCCTTTACTCTTTGCCATCCCCAGACATGACTTTCTAAATTTTTAAAGAAGCTACTGCCTTATTTTGTCTAAAAACATGCTAGACAACGTCTGCGTCCCCAGGTGGGAGAGGGAGTAAGCAAGCAAATAAACCATAGCCTTTGTCCTCTGAGACACTGTTCCCTTGAAGAGAGCAACTGTACATGCATGCCTGAAAAACAAAGCAGAATATAACAAATCCTGCTAAGGGCCTGTATTAGAGTACAGACAGGCTTTTCTCTCTGTGGGAAAAAATGGATTCCTAATAATTAAGGCCATATATCCTGTGCTACATATATAACACATATCATCACATTTCACCTTTTCAACAATTAGGCAAAGTTGGTTTTATGTCCCCATTCTGTGGAGGAGGGTATTCTCAGGAAGCTGAGACTGGGGAATTTATTAGACTGCCAAGCAAGGTTTGTAAAGTATGGAGCAGGCCTAGAAGGAGAGCATACTGAGTCCAAAATCCATGCTTGTTCTAATGCCATACTCCTTACTCATGACTTCACTTAGTTGAGGTGACAGAGCCACATGAAAGAACTGGGAGACATATAAGAAATCACATGGGTCAGGATCTATTTCCTACTCCGTGTGCTTAAGTGTGTATTTAACTGTACAACAAATGTTGGTTTCTTTCTCCCTCCTAGACACCAGGGATTAAGGCATTTTTATAACCTTCCTTAACTTTGCCTGTGCTGGCTGAAACAGAGTGGAACATTCACTTGAGAGTCATTTAAAACACAATTCTATCATGTGTTAGTGTATAATTTGGGACTGGCTACTTTTTCTGCCTAAGAATTAGTTTCCCATCTGTAAAGTGGAAATAATACACACATAGAATTGTTGTAAAAATAAAATCATCTACACAGCTTACACATTAAGTTGCCTATTATTATTTTTATCATAATTATTGTTCCATTAGTATTACAAGATCATTGGACACTGATGTATCTTATCCTTGACACACGTGAGTCAAGGAATTTGGGCTGATGGTCTAAATATCTCAGTAGGCCTAGCATTCCCCTGATAATTCTTTTTCCTAATCCTTTGTTAAGCTATTTTCCTCCAAAAGAATTATGTCCCTCTCATCCTTCCCAATTCTACCCATGTTTAAAAGTTTGAAGAATAGTATCTACCCCTACTCAACACTGCCCCCCCCACACACAAAGATTTCTTCAGGCAGCATTCTCTGACTTCTCTAGCCCGTACTCACTAATCCTTCCTCTAAATGCTACTTACAAGGCAGTAGTATACAAACAATATGTACTTACATTTTTATTGTTTCACCTGGCTTTGTTCTGTTCCTCAAGTTTAGGTCAAAGCACCTCAAGTCAGGGAGTGTTTTTCAGTCTTCCATAATATTCCCCACTGGGCTTAGCTGGATACAGAAGGAGCCCTGCACAAACACTAGGCTTACCTAATTCATTTTAATGATACATATGAGATTGATATAATCTAAATTCTTCTCCCAGTTTGAATTCATCAAATGACTAACACTTCCAGATTTTAGAACTCATATGAACTCAGATAATTTCTATGTGTAACTAACTGTGTATCTGTTTAATCTGACATCCATTTCTGAAAACATTTTGACAGTTTCCCAGTGTGAAGAAAAAGGATTTTTGTTTAATTAATGAAGCTTTTCTCAGGTCCAGATTTAGTCTTTTAATGCACTTTCCGCTGTTAGAAAGATACTATTAAAATGCCTTAGCTATTGACTAATCCTTAATTATTCTCTTTCTGGAGTAAATCACATTTTTAATGTAGATCAATCTTTGGCTTTCTTAGCAGGAAATCCTTGAGCTTACTAATATATCAATGACCTGTGTTTATTTTCCATTTCTCCTCATCTTATTTTAAACGGAAGCTTTGCAATGTGTTGCACTTACAGAAATGCATTAGGTAAGCTTGTGCCTATCTAGAGTTTGGGGGAGAACGGGGAAGTGGGTTATACACTATATGGTTAACTAAATGTAGCCAGATAATTCTCCTCATCAANATATAGGTATATAATATATATATATGTAATATATAACACATATGTAATATATAATATATATTATTATTAATATAAAATTTATAGTTATATATATTTCATTTGATGAACCCAATTATTCTGAAGTTATTGATTGAATCAACTTGTGTTCAAATAGATCATGACACTAATAATCTGATTAGTTGATACACCTGTACTTAGCAAAAGCATAGATGTTAATGTAACTGAAAGCTTAAATGATTTGGAGAAAAATATACAATAATAATAATCCAAACTAAATATACTCCAAAATAATCCCTTAAAATATTCTACATATCACGGATTTCTTATTTTTCAAATATGCATTAGACCATAAATAAAGAGGAGAATTTTGGATTTAGTAGATTTCTAACAATTTATAGTTCCAATGATAAAAATTATTCTTTCACTTATGTGCTGAAGCCAATTATAAGTCTCTTCCCAAATTTTCATTTAGTGTTACCTAGTTGGTGGTTCAAAATCCACCATGGTGGGAACATTTATGCTATGCTGTAAATAAGCACTTTATTGTCTACAAATATTCAAGTGCAGAGATACAACAAAATACAAGGTTAAAATATCTCAAATCTCATGAAATTTACCTTTTGGCCTTCTAGTGGTTCAGGAACTAGATTTTAAATAAATCATTCAATTGAAAGATATTACTAATTTATGATAAGATATTGGAAGAAAAGCATAAGTGCAATGCAAGATGAGAACAGGGTTAATTTTTTGTTTGTTTTAATTGGAGGTTTAGATTGAGGGAAAGCTGCTTTAGAACAGAGTACTCTGAGAAAGCAGAGTTAACACTAAAGTGATGAACGGAAGCTAGTTTGATGAGTCCCAAATGAATGGAGATTTCCTGCCAGAAGTTCTTTGCTATTGCCTAGGAAAAAGGTAAAAGTAACTATACTGATAAGAAAAACAGCATGTTGAAATTATCAGGATAGGGGTAGCTGGGTGGCTCAGTAGGTAAAGCATCGACTTCAGCTCAGGTCATGATCTCACGATTCATGGGTTCGAGCCCCGCTTCCAGGTCTGTGCTTGACAGCTCAGAGCCTGGAGCCTGTTTCGGGTTGTGTGTGTGTGTCTGTCTCTGCCCCGCCCCCCCATGCTCTGTCTCTGTCTCTTAAAAATAAATAAACATTAAAAATTTTTTTAAAAGAGAGATTGTCAGGATTACCACTGAAAGATTGGTAAAATGATTTTTTTAAATCTTCTAAACAAAAAAGAGTAGTGGAATAATGAAAAAATCCAAAAGAAGGCAGGGAATGAGAGGGAAAAAAGAACAAATGCTAGGCAGGATAAATAGAAAAATATACCCTAAAATATAGCTTTAAACCTATGTATACCAATAATTACATTAAATATGAGTGCCTAGATACATGTTCTCATTAAAAGATAAGTGCTGAATTGATTTTTAAAGCCAGCTATGTTGTTTTAAAAAACACAACTTTTAAAAAAGTATATATATACTTTGAAAGTAAAAGAGTGGAGAAATATACACCAAACAACTACTGAAAAGAATGAGAATCTAGCCCTATCATGGGTGAAAGCAGACAAGAGAAAATGAAAGAATTAGGATCACCGAATACATATAATCATAAGATGTTTTAGTGTATGTAATGAAATACAAATGTGAAAGTAAATTGGTGGGGCACCTGGGTGGCTTAGTAGGTTAAGCGTCTGACTTTCGCTTGGGTCATGATCTCGCGGTTCGTGGGTTCAAGCCCCGCATCGGGCTCTGTGCTGACTGTCAGCTCAGAGCCTGTAGCCTATTTCAGAATCTGTGTCTCCCTCTCTCTCTGACCCTCCCCTGCTCACGCTGTCTCTCTCTCTCCTAGAAATAAATAAAAATATTAAAAAAAAAAGAAAGTAAATTGATAACCATTACTATCCATTTTAAAAATATACCCAGGCACCTGGGTGGCTTAGTTGGTTAAGGGTCTGACTTTGGCTCAGGTCATGATCTCACAGTTGGTGGGTTTGAGTCCCTCATAGGACTCTGTGCTGATGGCTCAGAGTCTGAAACCTGCTTAGGATCCTGTGTGTCTCTCTCTGCCCCTCCACTGCTCACACTCTATCTCTGTCTCTCAAAAAAATAAATAAATGTAAAAATTTTTTGTTTAATATACAAACAGGTTTTTTACCTATTTTTTTCCTTGATAGAGCATAATTTTACTTCTCCCTGGGAATTTTATCCCAATGTAATACATTTTTATATTTGAATATTTTTTTATCTCTTATGGGTCACACTATCATACTTCTGTAACAGAAGTATGTACTCAAATATTTTTATTTCCTGCAATTTTTTATAACTTAGAAAGTATTTTGAGTGCATTATAGTTATAGTTATTAGTAGTGCACAATTGAACCAATTTAAATTCTTGCAATTATTAACATAATAATTTAAATTTTATTAGAAATGTATCTTGTACTGAAATGGTGGGTGAAATATAGAGCTTTAATTAAAGGAGACGTCTCTGGAACCAACATTTTAAATGTTTTATGTATATGACATCCTGTAGGTTTTGTTTGTTTGGTTTGTCATTCCTGGGGGTACAGTATGGTAATTCAAGATGTTTCAGCTTTATATACTTTTCTTTTGTACTGTGAAAGAAGGGCAACGATAAAAAAGGAGGTAGAAAAAAGAACTACAGGTAAGCTCTGAGGCAGGTCGATGAGGACCTGGTTATCAGGTTCCTTGAAATACCTCAGTATATCACCAAGATACATGTGTCCAGTTTGAGACCACCCATCTAGATGAATGTATTTGATACTTTAATCTCCTCTTACACACTCCTAACAGGTAAGTCAGTGGTTATATATATGCACAGTATCCTTCCCACTGGACTGGTAAAGAACTGGAAGCTTATATTTTTCATAGCTGGAAGCACAGGTATGATATTAAAATGATATACTGAAGAAATTCAATAAACATGGATTGAATTGAATTAGGATTATAGAGTATTTGCAACAATTCCTGGTGGAAAAAAACCCCACACATTTCAATAAAAGGAAGAGGTTAGATGGTAAAATGTTAAAGCCAATACATTGTATAGAAACTCACATTAAATTTTTTCGTATTCAAGCAACGCTTGGTGTTGACTAGGAATGAGTCAGTCTGTGAAGCACAGGGGAAGAGCCAAAAAAAAGGGGAGGGGGTAACAAAACAGCAGATGGAGATTGAGGCCAGCCGCCCACTCTCTCTACAGGCCCTTTTGAAATCACAGCAGCTCCTTCGTCAATTCCATGTTCTGGGACTGGTTCTTCTGTTTTAGAGATATGTCCCTGGTTCAGTCAGCATTACCAAAACCCAGATCACAAGAAAACAACACAGTGATGTTCGATGAGTTAGGGACATTAGTCTTGAAATATTAGTAAACATCTTCTGTCTCCCCTCAGTTTTCTCTGTATTTAAGCTTTGCCTCATTTATCTAATTTCCTATCTCTTCTGTTATCCAGTTTGGTGAACCCTACATCCTTTTGGGATCTTCTCTTCTGCTTACTTTACTGACTATGACTTTTCTCCCCCATGTAGAGAATCTTACCCCATATTCTCATATAGTCATATAGATAGTAGGTCTTCTGGGATCCCTCCAGCTAAATAGGGCTGACTGATGGATCTCAGTTCCAGCCACACTGAATCCATCCCAGGAAACCAATGAATTGGGGCCAGGCCAGGTGGGAGGAGATAAATGTTTTCTGATTATATTGATCATCATATGAGGGATTTTTCTTTAACCCCACACCTTTTTTTTTTTTTTTTTTGCTTTAGATGTTAATTTTGTGCAACTGCTTATACTCTACAAGTAAAAGGGAAGCCACATTCATTGGTGCTGTCACTATATAAAGACTACTGAACTTTTTGAAGGCTTAATCACTGGATCATCCTTATTCTTTTCTGAAGTAAATTAAATTCTTTCATTAATACTTATTTGGGCCCCTGTGTTAATATTTTCATTTTCACTGGCTTCAAAGTAAATAGTTCTGTTGTCACAAAATTAATGAGCTCTTATTGGACTCAGGCTTAGAGTCCTTTCAAGTTTCTTACTCAAATAATCAAGATAGAACAGTTTCCTAGTCAAGTAGTAAATTATTTCCCTTTACTGTTCCACAACTATAATGTGAGTGATAAATACTACATTTGCTGTCTCTTTCCTTTAATTTTTTTAAATGTTTATTTTTTAGAGAGAGAGAGATGGAGCTGAGTGGGGGAGGGGGTAGAGAGAGAGGGAGACACAGAATCTGAAGCAGGTTCCAGGCTCTGAGCTGTCAGCACAGAGCCTGACACGAGGCTTGAACCCACAAACTATGAGATCATCACCAGAGCCAAAGTCAGAGGCTCAACTGATTGAGCCTCCCAGGAGCCCCGTTATCTCTTTGCCTTGTGTCCTCATAACATGAAATTTCAAATGAGAGGTATTCAAATGAATACCTTTGGCCTAAGCTTAACTCAAAAACAGTCTTGCTGTTGAAACTGCTCTATTTTAGTGCCAACTGCCTGCTATGTGCCAAGAGCTTCATGTTGTTTATAAAAGTTGCAATAATGCTATAAGCTACATAAGATTTCCCCCCATTTTACAGAACCTGCTACTGAGGCTCAAAGAGATTAAATACTTGTGCAAAGAAGACCCTATTACTGATATGTGACAGAGTTGGAACTTAGTTCCTCCTACTAAAGAAATACACAACTATGTTACATTTGTATTCTACTCCAAACATTTATTAATTTATGGACTCATTCAACACGTATTTGTTATAATGCCTTCTTATGCATTAATGGTAAATGCATATAGTTACAAAAGTAATGAATGAGAAAAAAATCATAAAGATGTATGTATCAGCCCATGTCCTTTTTATCTGGTTTGGTCATCATAGTGAGAATTCCATGTAGTCCTCTTTTTTTTGAAGTTTATTTATTTATTTTGAGAGACAGCAAAAGAGTGGGGGAGGGGCAGAGAGAGAGAGGTGAAAGAATTCTAAGCAGTTCCCTGCTCAGCATGGAGCCTAAGGCTGGGGTTCAATCTCAGGTGTGTGAGATCACAACCTAAGATGATATCAAGAGTCTTTCAATGAACTTACTTAGCCCCCCAGGCACCCCACCGCGACCTAGTCCTTTTAAAGGTGCATCTCTGAAACATTAGTGTTAGCACGTAGAGGAGTCTGTTGCATGTAGTAGTAACAACAAATAAAAAGCATTAGATAGGTGAATGAATACTATCGATGGTCTCAGGGAGGCTAATAAATTAAACCACTTTTTTGGCCAGGATTCCTGCACAAGTTTAGCAGCAACATTAAAAACAAAACAAAACAAAACAAAACAAAAAAACTGTATTATTACCTTTATACTAGAAAGAAACCAAGTTGAAAGACCTGGCTTTAGGTCATGGCACTCCTGGATTTTGAAATCTTCTGCACATTGGAAAAGAACACCTGGGCATGTTCAGCAAAACTTTCTTCTCTAAGGGCAGCTCACTCCCTGAAAAAGGAGTATGAGTGCTAAGCGTCTTCAGCAGGTGTGTGCTTATGGTAAAATCATTCTTCATGGAAGTGAACAGTGCTGCTGTTGCCCATGACAAAGCTGAGTGCAGGAAGTCAGCTGCTGCAGGTCCTAAAGCCATCCCTGCAAGGGGCAGAGCGCTTCACCTGCACATGCTACCCAGCAGAGGGGGTATCCATTTACAGTGCGGAGTGAAAGTAGGAGACACGTCAGTGTCGTTTGCTGAGATTTCTTTCAAAACAGTGTTTTTTCCATGTAAGATAAATCTCTCTAGCTCAGCCTTTTCTGCCTCTCCACTCACGCTGTTTAAGATACTGCTTTTCACAGCTCTGTACCATCATTATCTATCTCTCCAATAAAATATCTACTCTTCTAAAGTTACAGATTTCAGTATGTAGGGATTTATTCTTCACTAGGGCAAAGCAAACCTGATACTGTAGAATGTAAACCTTTCTAAATGGAATATTGATGGCGGACAGAGAAAGGTGTTTTGTTCATTCTTATTCTTTGATAGCAACAAAGGCATACACACTACATACACTAACCCCTTAATTAAATTGTCATTCCATATGTGAAAATGGCCTGACACAAAGAAGATGGTGAAAATTATTCATATCACTTCATTATTATGATTATGGACAAAGACTCAGACCAGAGAATTGCCTTGTTAAGCACAAGTACTGGACTTTGAGGGAATATGAAGGGGGAAAGTCTCTGAAGTTCTACTATCACCCAGCATAAGGGACTCTGAGTGATGCAAATATTAACTTTGGGCAAATATATACTTTCTGAAGTTGTTTTATCTTCTTGAGTTTTACTTCTTCCAGGAAGATAAAGGACTTTCCTGACTTAGAAAAGAAATGAGAATATATGGTGTACTATAAGCCAAAAAACTGATTTCATAGAATCCATACAGGTCTGAAATCCAATATTTATTATTTCCATCATTCCCCCAAGGAAGTTTTCTTCCTTTACTCTGAAACAATAATATAGCATCACACATGTGTCAAGAAGAGAATAAAGAAAAAAAGAAAATAAAAGACAAAAAGAAAAACTGTAAAGTTCTAGAGATGGTAAAATAGTTCAGAGATGATAGAGATTGACTAATTGAGTTATAGTTTTGGGAAAAATGATTTTACCTAAAAGTTATACACTTATGTTTGAATTTTTAAAATAGCTTTAAATTCTAAAATTTATTTAGAATTAAAGATATCTTCAATGAAATTTGAATGTTCGTTTAATTAATTTGTAGCACAGATGGCTTAAAATACCAAATCCCAATTCTTGGTGTAGTGGAAATATTATTAAGCTGAAAACCTGAATTCTAGTCTTAATTTGACCATTTACTAGTTTTTGTCTTGGAAAGGTCTTTTAACATCTCTGAGGCTCCGTTTACTACCAAATCCAGCATTAGAAATTTTACTCATATCAGGAGTTGTGGTGTAAATTAGGTGCAGTAATGTTTCCTTCAATGTAGCAAATGTGGACTTATTTGCAGTTTGTTTTAAATTATGCCATTAAGAAGCTCACCCTTAATATTTCTTGACTTTTGGGGCAAAGGCACAAATGTAGGTTGATATTTCTAATATTTAAGTTTGTAACTAAACTACTAGATGCTATAAATTTGCTTTCTTGACAAATATAACTTCAAAATTTAAAAAATTAATAGTTTAAATTTAATAAAATTTTAAAAATATATAAAGTTATGGTCCTTATATAACCAGAAGCTAACTCAATCAGAGAGACATCTGAATGCGATTATTGTTGCACTTGCCTAGGTAGTCTTGGGGGCTAATAATGTTTGTATTAGTAATTAAATAGACACAATAATGCTGTTATGGTAAAACTTTTACTTGATTTGTAATTTACCGAGACTAATGATCTAAAGGATTTAAAAATAAAATGTAAGCTATCAGAGATTACTAAAGTCATCTCAAAAGGAATCAGGAGACAACTAAATAAGACTCCCACTGACCAAATATTAAAAGTTATAAACATTTTTAATGATAATAAATGCAATGAATGAAAGCATATTAGGTATTAATAAATGCGTAAGTTTAAATTATGCTAAAATCATGTTTATAGAAGTTTCTAGGGATCTAAATCATTACTTGAAAATTGGTAAATAAAAGAAAAGAATAACAATTTATCTTGCCATTAATTTCCACATAGATGAACTAAATGAAGAAGAAATGGTAGAACTTGAATGTTACCATTTTGCAACCTCTGATGAACTAATTAATACATCTAGATTTTGAACATCCAGGGAAGCTAATATTATAAATAGAAAGACTGCCAAGGTTTATATGCCTCTGGAAAGAAAAGCATAAAAGCTTCTGTGAAGAATTCTTTTAAACAAAGAAAAAAAGGAAAAAAAATTGAAACTGATTAAGCCTCTAGTTTGGATTTAGGCACCTGTTTATAAAAAATAGAGGCATGTTAAACTATGCCACAGTGACACCATCAAAAAATCTAGAGTTTTTCTGTATAGTGCTGTAGTCATAAACTATGAGCCACATGTAGTTATTTAAATTTAAGCCTAACAGTAAAATGAAACAAAACCTGTTTCACTTCCTGGAGCACACTGTACATATTTCTGTCAAGAACCCAATAGCTATCTGTGGCTAGTGGCTACCATATTGAACAACCTAGAACATTTCCATCATTGCATAAAAATCATTTTGAACAGGACAGATCTGAACTGTGCAAGACACTAAAGGACCAATAATCAGTTTCTGCAACAATGAGTGAGTGAAGAAAGAGAGAGTCAAGAGAATGAGGGAGGGCAAGAGCAAGAAAGAGAGAAAAATAAATTCATAGATATTTATAAGACATGCCAACTGATTGTGATGTGTGAAACTAATCCCAGTTCAAAATAATATATTATAATATTTATGAGGTCATTGAGATTTTGAAAACGAGCTGTATATTTCATGATATTAAGTAACTACCATTAATGTGTTTTAGATGTAATGCTGTTAAAAATAGTTCTTATATTTTAATGTTACAAACTAAAATATAGGTAAGTGAAAGAATAGCATCTTTTTTTAAATTTTTTTAAATGTTATATTTATTTCTGAGAGAGAGAGAGAGAGAGAGACAGCATGAGCAAAAGAGAGTCAGAGAGAGAGAGGGAGACACAGAATCTGAAACAGGCTCCAGACTCTGAGCTGGCTTCAGCACAGAGCCCGACGCAGGGCTCAAACCCACGAACTGTGAGATTATGACCTGAGCCAAAATCGGAGACTTAACCAACTGAGCCATCCAGGTGCCCCAAGAATAGCTCCTTAAAACATTAGAAATGACCATAAATGATGAAATGTTGCACATAATATGAAAATATGTTTTATTTCTAGATAATGAATAAATAGGAATCACTGTAATTGATTGAATGTACTCTGTTGAAGTGGTCCACCCAATAAATGGTCCAAGCTGGAGACAGGTAAGAAAAGAATAAAACTAATATGATTATGATCATGATGTTCCTCCTCCTTTTCCTCCTCTTTCTCATCATCACAATTTTTATCTCAGTGTTTTAATAAAAAAATAATATCTGCATAATCTTTTTACAGACTTTTCTTGTGAAAAACCAAATACTAAATATTTTAGGATTTGCATTCCAGATAGTCTCTATTGCAAATACTCAACTGAGTAGTTGTAATGTGAAAACAGCCATACACAATCCATAGCAAATGAAAGTGGCAGTTTCAATAAAACCTCATTAATGGATACTAAATTTGAATTTCATATAATGTTTGTGTTAAGAAATAGTTTGCATTAAGGGCACCAGGGTGGCTCAGTCAGTTGCCCGTCTGATTTTGACTCAGGTCATGATCTCGCAGTTCTTGTGTTCAAGCCCTGCATTGGGCTCTGTGCTGATAGCTCAGAGCCTGGAGCCTGCCTCAAATTCTGTGTCTCCCTAGCTTTCTGCCACCCCCCCCCCAGCTCACACTCTGTCTCCCTCTCTCTCTCAAAAATGAATAAACATTAAAAAAACAATTTTTTAAAGATTTAGTTTTCTTTATTTCACTGGAGTGAAAGATCTCAGATCTCAGGAGTGAGATGATTTATTAACTACTCTTTATGTCCCACGAATTGGCATTAAACAGACACACAACACATTTTGTATCTTGAATGAACAGGAGAAAATAAGCATAATTCTAGTTCTCTAGGATTTCATGGTCAAAATCTGGAGACAGGATCCTTTTAATTACTTTCTACTCTCTTACCATGTAGGTTGCATCTCTATGCAAAGTAAGTCATATCCTGAATCTACCCTCCCACCAAAGCACTTAGGCCTTTGCTTATACACGGTATAAATATTTAATTATCTGTTAATTACCTCTTTAAAGCCATTGTGTATCCATTTATGCCAGCAGGGAACTCTTAGGGATAGGATTAGGATTTAAAATCTGTTTTTGGATTGATTGCTTGCATGTCTAATGAAGACAATTGGCACCTCAGTTGCAATGTCATTGACCTGCATAATAAAGCATGAAAAAAAATCTGCCTTTCAGGAAACAAAATTCTCCCATACAATGGAAGTTTCTTCTGTTGATTATACTTTTTGCACAGTACAGGTGCTTAATAGCAAGAATATAAGGAGGAAAGTAATGGTTGGTAAAAACAATCACCAAAGCAAGGGAACATTATCACTCTGTATTAGCATAATATGAAAAGCATCAAGTTAAGCAATATAAAATGAATGAATGATTTTGCCCTATATTGGCACTCAGTTGGAAAGATGCAAGCAAAACCACATAAGATTCTTGTCACGAATAATAATATGCTATGTGACTCTTCTAGACTCAAAGTTCTAGAACTTGACTTTGAGTAGAAAGGATCTGTTGTTTGGACACTTTGGACTTGTCGTTAGATTCTTGTCTTTGAGGGGCACCTGGGTGGCTCAGTTGGTTGAGCATCCAACTTTGACTCAGGTCATAATCTCACGGTTCCTGAGTTCAAGCTGTGGGTTGGACTCTGTGCTGACAGCTCAGAGCCTGGAGCCTGATTTGGATTCTGTGTCTCCCTCTCTCTCTGTCCCTTCCCTGCTTGCACTCTGTCTCTCTCTGTCTTTCAGAAATGAATAAATATAAACATTTTTTCCAATTTCTTGTCCTTGAAAGGAATCATGCATCTAATTCATATCTTGAGGGATAGTTCTTTGATTAAATAATCCATGGAAAGATAGATATACCTTTGGGATATACAATAATGGTAATCTTTCCTATGTTCAAGTGGAATTTTATTTCCAAATGGAAAGTTTTATTTTATGTATATGATGCAATGTTTGTTATTTATTTAAAAGATGCTGTCAAAAAAAAGATACCCTTATGACATTACTACAAATATCTACACAATAAGAGGCAATTAGTGTTGCAAAAATTATTACTGAAGTAGTTAGTCTCATTGACTCCGTGTAAAGGAGTTGGACCCTCCCAGGTTTGGTGGAATACACTTTGAGAATTGTTATTTTGGGGCAATGACCTTAATTAAGCCTTTACAGATGGTGTCTTATGATTTTACTGAAGTTCAGTCTGATGCTTCTTTTGCTTTGGGTAATTCTAATAATATCCTTTGGATGCTTTTGTTGGTGTACTAAATTGGAGTTATACCAGCTTTAAAAAGCCAATTTTGGGGGCGCCTGGGTGGCTCAGTTGGTTAAATGTCTGACTTCAGCTCAGGTCATGATCTCGTGGTTCATGAGTTCTAGCCCCGTGTTGGGTTGTGTGCTGATAGCTCAGAGCCTGGAGCCTGTTTCAGATTCTGTCTCCCTCTTTCTCTCTGCTCCTTCCCCACTCCCACTCTGTCTCTTTCTCTCTCAAAAATAAATAAATATGTATTTTTAAAAAGCCAGGGGCGCCTGGGTGGCTTAGTCGGTTAAACGTCCGACTTTTGCTTAGGTCATGATCTCGCGGTTTGTGGGTTCGAGCCCCGCGTCGGGCCCAGTGTTGACTGCCAGCTCAGAGCCTGGAGCCTGTTTCAGAGTCTGTGTCTCCCTCTCTCTCTGACCCTCCCCTGCTCATGCTGTCTCTCTCTCTCTCCTAGAAATAAATAAAATAAATAAATAAATAAATAAATAAATGTTTAAAAAAAAAAGCCAATGTGTGTATCTTTTCACAATTCTGAAGTTGTGATGTCATATTAGTGGCTTAAAATCACTCATTGTGAGAGTTTTTTACCCTAAAGTGAGAAATGCTACAAATCAGAGCATTTGGCCCCTGGGGAGCCTGTAGTTAAACATTTACCTGTATATTTTGTATATATCTTTAATGTATCTTATGTCTTCACTACTAACATCATATCAGTCTCATCTCAGAGGATTCTAATAGATGTAGATGCATGTAAACGGTTAAGGAATCCATCTGCTACAGGAGAATTCAGAAGATTATGACCTGGGAAAACCCTTATCCTTCATTTGTGTTGTTGTCTTCATGCCTTTGATATTTAACCAGAATATATAGTGCACATGCATACTGCCCTTTGAAGACAAATCCATACCTTCTCATTCTATAGAGTATTTATTTGATTAATGATAAAATAAACCCACAAATAGAAACATTTCCATGTGTTATGCCTCAGCTAGTTGGGATGAGTGGTGGTTTAGAATTAAAAAATAAATAAATAAAAAATACTCCTCCAAAGGTTAAATCATAACTTCAATAACTTAATTATTTATCAAGAAACTTTGTAAATAAATAAATAAAATAGCATAATTATTAGTTATAATGTTTTAATTAGTAATTTCTGTGTTTATATATGTATGTGAAGAATACTGTTAGTATCAGGCATTATCAGTGGGCTAACTCTTACATGTTGTGGGTTGAGTCACAGAATGGCCTTATTTCAATCACTTAACTTTTATGAGATTTTATATTCTTATTTTTAAAATGGCAGGGGATAATATGAGTTGGGCTAGATAATCCTGAATATAATTCTTTTCTTCTTTTCCACCTGGTTAGTACCTAGTCATTATTCAACCCTCCCTATATGCTACATGATTGGAGAAACGTTTCTTCATTTTCTACTGATTAAAGAGTGCACACCTCTATCTATCTTGTGCTCTATTTACTTCATGGTAATATCTATTTAAATATGAGCCACTTGAGGACAGAGTCTATGCCTTTCATTTCTGAATTTTCATTTCTGAGCACACTGTGAATGTTCAGTAAATGTCTGATGCATATATGAGCGAATAGATATTTTGATGAAAAATATTCTATGTTCTGTGATCCAAGTTCTTTGTTTTCTTGCTATTCAAACCTGTAGACAAACTAGTGAGAGAACATTGTTCAACCTATTCCCAAACTGGATGTAGTTTCCCATTTTGAAACATTAGTGCCTTTTACAAATGTCTGTAGGATAAACATGGCTGGGCTCTGAAAAACCAGTGAATGGAAACTGAGGTGTCAGACAAACAGCATCCCATCATTAACAGATCTTGAATATGTTTAAATGCCTTTAGAAACCCTTTGTTAGGAGGATTTTTTAGTGCATTTTAAGATTAATGGTTGCTTTCCTTTATTCGTGTTCTGTTTGCGGAAACAGATGGAATTTTAAGCATTAGGCTATAATAAAATTTGTTATGCTATGACAAAATATTCATTATATGCTGTCAGAGGAATACAGATTCTGAAAAGTTGGCTTTTAAGTAGTTTTCAGGCATAAAAGCTTGATTTACTTATTGAGGTAAAAAGTAATGGTGTGAGCTATTGCAACTGTAAACTACGTTTCTATTTGCCTGATAATCCTTTTTATTAGCAATAGAACAATGGATGTGTGGGGAGACACATTAGTTCAGCCACAGGAGGGATTCTTCTTTATTAAATGCATGTTTCCAAAGAGGAGAGATTATTTACCTTTCAGTGGAAACAACCACAGCATCCACTCAAAAGCAAATTGTGTTCTCAGGGCAAAGATATTAAATTGATATTAATAGTCATTCTATTCTGGTGCAACTGATTCTGTTGGTTCCGTTATTGCTCCACCTTGGGAAGATTGCAGAATCAATGACCTAAAAGGTTTCTTAGTCTCCAATATTTATGGTTTGGATTTTTAGTGGCTTTAAAAAGTATGTAATTTTGTTCTCCTTAGAAGTTTTACTGTGTCTTTGTTTCACAGCTTGGAAAAAGCTTTGCATTGATAAAAACAAAGAGAAAATGGTAGGTTTATATGATAAAGTATATCAGAAAATTCAAACAGCCTGGAGGTACCAGATTTTAGAGGAGATAATGCTAAGATTTTGAAAGAATTTTTTTTAAGACAGGCACTGTTCTACGACTTACCATCTGTTTTTTATTGGGGGGGGTCTCCTTTATCTAAAGATTCTGAATAATTAAGTAAAATGAAATATATCAATATCTCCACTCAGAGATGATGTATACAGGGGCATTTTGTGAGCTGTTTAGCTCTGCTAGCTCTAAAGAGGGCAGGCTATTTACTACTACTCCTATGGATCTAATTACTAATGATTTTAGAGCTATAGGATTAGGGAAGTCACCTCAATTCCAAACCTGGAGAGTCCTTTCTCAGAAGGAGAAGAGAGGAAGAGAAAGACAAAGAATATTATGGAGAAATAGCTCAGAGAACATTATCTGGCTAGGTAGCATTATATTGCTATAGGTAATGTTATATATAATATTTATAATATTAATATTTATATAATAGCTTAAGCAGGTAAGTTCCCCAACACATTAGTGAAAGAAAAGCATACACACAGACGTGCCGCCATGTTTATGCTCTAAATGACATTCTCAAATAGTGTGAAGTTCTCCCTAGGATTTATCAGTTCCCTTCAGCTTCAACTATCCTTTGGTATCTTGGAGTCTCTTAAGTTGGTAAGGTTTACAAATGCTCCAATTAGAAAAGGATATAAAGAATCCTAGTTTTGAAGTTGGTAAGCACAAGCCTGCATTTACTAGATGTGTGTTAGTGGATGAGAAACTTAGTGCTATTGTATGGTTCTTTGTGTTCTCATCTGTAAAATAAGAATATTTTTACCCAGGTCTCAGGTTGATTATAAAGTGTTTGTGAGATGTATATAATGCACATAATAGTAATTGGCATAAAGTCATTCAATAAATATTTAATTCCTCAAGACCATGCTAAAAGTCATGTAAGGTACTATAATTGGCCTACACTCAGCTATATTGTATACTTCCAACAATGTTGTCTTCCTTTTCCCTTTCCTTCTGTCCTTCCTTTCTTCCTCCATTCCTTATTTCATTCCTCTTTCCTTCCTTCCTTTCATCCTTCCATCTTTCTTTCTTTCTTAAATTGTTGATGTTATTTATATCATAAGCAAAGGTGTTAAAACATATTACAGTAGGTCAGGGAAGTCATTTCTTATTCATTAGCTTCAAAGAATGAACAGGCATACCAATGACCAAGAGGTTTAATTTCATAAACTACTGAATTTGGAAATGGTAGATCAGAGGAGTTGGCCTTCAGATCAACTTAACAGATACTCTTGGATAATAAAATTGCTCCATAAACACTGAACATGTCTAGTATGTAATACATGCATATTCTACATATATGGTATTTCCCTTCTTTTCTACTCAGCATTTCTTGAGGGGAGGGCAATGTCTTCATCTTGGCTTCTCCAGTACATATTACATATCATCTCTCAATAAATGTTGAAAGAATTCTGTTTCCTGAGGGAAAAATCAAAGTGATCTAACATGCGAGCAAGGACAGGTTGGGGTTAGGACTTGTAAAATATGAAAAGGTCCACAGAAGCTAAGGCTCTTGGAATGGTAAAGGGAAACAGCCAGAGGAGATGAAAAGTATCAGTCACAGCACAAAGGTTACCTGTGATCTGGTAACATGGGTCCATACTACAGTCAGGATGCTAGTTTATGTGGTTTGTGCCATCCCCAAGAAGACTGAGGGAACTGAGAGAGACTTGGAACTAATTGCTGCACTGCCTCTAACATAACACCTATAGAGATGGCTGTCTGTATCTGTACAGTCATTTTGGAATATGAAGTAATATTATGCACAAACAGTGTAGTTTCAACTTATAGGCTAAGGCCATTTAGGTTTAATGGGCTTGTTAGACATGGAAACCAGGGCAAGATACTACTGTTGTATGTATATTTTAAAAAAGGCTTTTTTACAATTATTAAATCCTTGGCAAGATAAAGACAAATCTCAACTTCAGCAATTAATGAACATTTCATGTAGCTAAAGGCATTTTTGGTTTCAGTATTTAAAGATATGTTTGTATTTTGTATACATTTGCATTTTTGTATACGTTTGTATTTAACAGAAAAATCCCCTCAAAAAATCACACAAAAAAAAAACAAAACAAAAAATGCCTTGTTGTGTGTCATAGAATTTGTATTATCTTGGGGAAGGACTGCCATGGCATATACTTAGAGACCAATTCCATTATTTTATTTTACTTTAGAACTTAAGTATTTGTGTTAGAACGTATGCATATTTTCATTCATTTTCATGAATTAGAACACTGTTGAATCTTGGCATGCAATGACACAGTATTCAGTTTTGTCTAAATGCATTTAAAGAAAGCTCATTTGTAATTCTGGCCAGGAAAATATACTGTGAGCTTCTAAGCCAAGATACAGGAGGGATTCAGCTAATTGGTGAAAAAGCCTACCAAGGCAAGCATTCCATCTGAAGAGCTTCATTGTTCTTACTTTATATTAAATCATATACTTCTCACAGGAAGCCTGTCTTAGCCCCATTTATGAGATAAAAAATAAGTGAAGTGTATGCTCTAGAGTGCTTAATAAATACTTGCTGAATAAATAAATGAACGAATGAGTAAATCATATACAGCATACAGAGTTCTTGGGATAGAGAAAGTCACAAGAACACCTTTGCATTTATACTATATAAAACCACCTCCAGCCATTGCTACCATTTTTTACTTCACTAAGTGAGGACTTTTGGGAATCTACTGGCAAGCCTAGAGAGGAATAGGTCAGCCCAAAGGATATATTTGAGTTTTAAGAAATGTCAACAATAGAATTTATAATAGGGATTCTTCAAAATGTGAAATTCCTGCAAAGTAACGAAAAACAAAATGAGAAAATGTGATTCAATAATAATATCAAATGATTTTATTTCTATATTGTTTTTATTTTATTTCTTAATGAAAAAATAAAGGAACTAGTATTATTCAATAGCATATTCCATCACACTGTATTGATTTCCATGTATTTGAATTTTAGTAATGCTTTTTATAAAAACTTCCTTAAATGTTTTTTAAAAAGGCAGAGTATGAGGATGGATTTAACTTATATACATTACCCAAAGATCTCATGGAAAATATTTATATTTTTCTCTTAAGAAAATGTTTTAGGTAACATATATGACAGAGGATTGTTGTCTTTAGTATACTGAAAAATCTAAAAAAAAATTTAAAAACACATTGAAATCATTTATACAAGAAAGAGATTCAATAAACTTGAAAAATATTTAATGATCAAAGAAATTCAAATTAGATGCCAAGACATGATTTTTTTTTTTAAAGTTTAATTCAAAAGGATAGAAATAAAACTAACACTGGGGTGTGAAAGACATGAAAAATCCAAAAAGCAAATAATTATAGAATAATTATGGAATAAATAATGGAAGAATATATTGGGAAATATGTATTAGAACCACAGAATTCTTCACAACTTCTCTCAGATTCTCATTCTAAGAATACTAATAATTATGAGTATACTAGAGTTTCAAAGATATTTACATTGCTCTTATAGTGAACAGCTGGGGGAAAACCTGAATGTCTAGCAAGAGATGAATGATTATTGCATATGTATTTAGTGAACTTCAATAACTAAAGATATTATAGAACATTTGCTTTCCAATGGTGATGAGAGGATTAGGGGTATGATGGAGGATACTAGAATCTCCTCCTGGGATTTTTCAAGATACATTTTCCTTCCAGAGTTGTCCAGCAAAATCGTACACATCATACACTGATTGTTCCCAAGAATGTAGTTCCAGGTTATTCTGGTAAATGCTTTTCATTCCTAAAGAACCACTGTTCTAGAAGAATATGCTCATGACATAGACAGATATTTATAAAACACTGGCAAGATTAACAAGTAATTCCTAAAATGGTTTTTTTAATGATAGACAAAATATCTTCCTATTTATATTTTAAAAAGTCAGAAAAAAATGCACACCAGAATGTCCATGATGCCTATCTTGTTAGTAATATTATATGTAATTTTTAAATTATTTTCCATTTTCATATATACCAAATTTTCAATAGTGAATACATATTCTTTTATAGTCGAGGCATTCCTATTTAAAATTGTCACCTCAACATACATACACTCCCTTTAATCTTTTCCACTTTATATTTGTCCAAATCAATTATCAACATCTCTTGTATGATAAATTTTGCCTATCTTTGTTCACTTATTATCCCTCAACTAGATTGAAAACTTCCCAAGTAGAGATCTCTATAACCTCAGCTAGTTAAATATTTTTGAATGTATGAATGTTCTATACTTACACAAAACTTCTTGAGCTAAAAAGTGAAATAAATTTTCTTTTTAAAAATTTTAATGCCAATATAGTTAACATACAGTGTTACATTAGTTTCTGGTATATAATATAGTGATTCAATAACTTGATACACCAGCCAGTGCTCATCACAAGTGCACTCATTAATCCCCATCACTTACGTGAACTTAACTTTTAATTTTCACAGTCAATGTGAATAGTATACATTGTATATTATTGTCAGATTACTTTTAATGAATCTCTTAGTCTGAATGAGCTATTGGCAACTTTTCTTTATGAAGAGAAAGGAAATGCATCAATATCTAGCTGTTGCTCTGGCATCTCTCCTTTCTCTCAGGTTCATTGTGTGTATTTTCCTGCTGACCATTGTGACCGTAAAAGATATGATTCTTTTAGATTGACTATGTATCCAAATAATCATTGTCACTTAATTTAATGTATTTATGTGTTATAACTTATATATTCTAATCTATGACCATATTTCTTTTAAAATGGTTTGTGGTAGTCTCCTGGCACTTAGCAGACTGTAAATCTTTGAAGTCAGGGATTATGTCTTTGTACCTCCCAAAGAACCTAGAATGACCTAATTCTCTTATGGAGTCTAGAATAATGCCTGGCATCTTTAAAAATTACTGAATACTATATGAATGAATAAGAATTATTTAGCTATTACAGAGGGGTAAATAGACCGAAGCCAGATGGCCTGAGTTCGGAATTTAGAGCTCTGCTCTCTATTACTTATCAGCTATGACACTTGGAGCATTACTCAATCCTTCTGTTCTTAATTACCCCGTCTTTAAAACAGAGCACCTGAGTACCTATCCCATAGATTAGTTAGGAGGAATAGATTACACATGTACACACACACACACATACACACACACCCCTCATTTGGAGAAATAAATAGCTGGCATGTAATAAACACCACATAAGGGTTAGTTGCTGCTTCCATTCATTGTTGATGTTGATACTATTATTGTTCTTATTACAGAGAAAAGGTCATTGAAGCAGAAGTATGGATTCAGATGATTCAGCTTTTATTTACACTCACTGGGCATTATTTGTCTAGCTGTAAATCAGGCATAAGACAAAAAGGTGATTCCATCTTATAGGAATCAAGATGTTAGGATCAAGAAAAATAGATATGGGAAGGAAATTTTAGAATTATAATTTTTATATAGATACCAGAAGTTATTGTTATTTTTACTGTAAGCAGTAATAAAAAAATGACAGAAAGACACACAGTAGTTTTCATTTTTGTTGTTATAAAGAAAAATCTCTATATATACTTATTTATGACCAGAAGAGCCTAACTATATCTTTATGTTCTTATATGTATAAATGCTTTTTGTATTTTTTCAAAAAACTTCTGCCATCCACAGAGCTTTTTTTTCAGAGCGCTGAGATGAAGACCTAATTTTTATTGAAAAGAAAAGGTGAACTCTCACACCATAAATTTTGATTCCTAAAAGTACTTTATAGTACAGAGTTAGGTATATATAACTAAATGTATAGATAAACCATAGTTTCAGCTTTAGGAGAGTTTATGATTAGTGTTGACTAGATTTAGTATAACTCACTTATATTACAGATGGGGAGATAGAAGATCAAAGATGAAGATCATTGACTTTTTTTCTAAAATAGTTTATTGTCAAGTTGGTTTCCATACAACATCCAGCACTTTTCCCCACAAGTGCCCTCCTCCATGCTCATCACCCCATTTCCCCTCCCCTCCCACCCCCATCAGAAGATCATTGACTTTTGATCATTGAATGGATGGCAAGATCAGGACATTGTACCCTGACGGGTGCAATGATAATGTGCTCTATGAATTTATTAAAGTCTTAGTTTTTCCAACTGTATAATTGAGGTAATAGTACCTACTTGAGAGGAACAGTGCCAGGGTCACTTTAGGTCTGTGCTCCAGCGATTGTATCATTCTCTCTGAAATGACACATATTTAATACTCTGCACATTAACCCAGCATTTCCTTTATTTTAATACAGCATGATACTTGGTATAGAAACAAGAACACAGTGGTATTATGACATTTTCTTATTCAGCCAAGGGAATTATAGTCATTATAATCATGCTTTCTAATAAGCCATGTAACATTTATGGATGGACATACACATATCATGAATTTTTAATGTGTACATGTATATCTTAGGTTTTAAACAAAAAAAAATAAAAAAAACATTAATTCAGTAGTATTGGGGATCTTAAATATCTCAATATAAACCTGACTGGTACAGCTTCTACTGAATGTATTTGAGTGTTTGGTTTGGTATTGATTACATACTTGGTTGTTTTGAAGATGAACAAAACCAATGAGGCAGTAAGTATATACTGAAGGTCATGATGATGACAGAATTTCACTTTAAGTTCATTTTTTCACATATTTTCCTCTCATTAATTTTTCCTAATTTTTTATAAAAATATTCTTAATAAGTTTCTATAATTTTACTTTCAAAAAATCCCTCATGTAAATGGGAGCCCACTGAATATTTGATAAATGGATGAATGTTCCAAAGCGTCATTCAATCTAATCATATTACAAATGACCTTGAACTACTGAAGTTTGAAGTGCATAGGTCCCCTTACACAGGGGTTGTTTTGTTTTGTTTTTATTTAAGAGTTGACAGCAGAGTCCATAAGACATTTATGCACCACTGTCTACCCCAGTCTCTGCAGGACTGAATCAAAGGTGACTGGTCCAGAGGTTGTGCCAGCTGTCCTCTGAGTATCTGGGGAGGCCCTCCGATGCCATCAGTGGCCCCCCAGGGCCCTGGGACTGGGCAAGGCTTCAGGCCCCTCTGTGTGCCAATAGGTGGTTCAGTGGAGCACTGGGGGGCCAGTGGGCAGAAGACTGGGCTGAAGTGGAGGAAGGTGCCCAATAGGCAGAGACGACATAATGCAGGGGCACGGTGTCCCTCATGCCCCCACCTCCTGGGTCTTTCATGCACCCAGCGAGCCTTCCAGACTATACCTGGGTGGCCATGGGGTTCAGTCCTCCTCACAGGGACACTCTGTACTCGGGCCTCCCTAAGGCTGGTATACTCATGTGCGGCCACAGCTGCCAATAGTCATGGACCGGTGGTACAATTTGAGGCAAACAGGCATTTGTACTGCACCTGAAGGCCACTGTCACTGCCAGAGGGCCCGCCTTGCAGCTGCCACTGCAGAACTGAGAAAACCAGCTGCAGAATATTGCCATCCTGTGTCTAGGCCTGATGCCATCGCTGCCCTTGTCGCAGAGGCCACCTATACACTAATTTTTTCCCCAAAATATACAATGCAGTACTGTAAGTGTATTTTCTGTTCCTTATGATTTTCTTAATAACCTTTTCTCTAGCTTACTTTATAGTAAGGTTATAGTATATAATACATGTAATATACAAAATATGTGTTTATCAATGTTTTATGTTATTGACAGGGCTTCCTGGCAACAGTAGGCTATTAGTAGTTAAATTTGGGAGGAGTCTAAAGTTATACTTGGATATCACCTGCATGAAGTCAGCACCTGCGGTCCCACATTGTTCAAGGGTCAGCAGTTTTTTCAAAATTCAGTGCAAATGCACTTTCATCATGAAGTATGCAAAAAGTTATCTTTCCCTCATGGCTGAGCTCTTGAAGTATCTACTTTCTATATTCCTTACTTGTCATTCTAGTCATTTATGTGCTGAATGATTATTTCAGACTCAAATTTGTGCCCTTAGGCTTATAGTCTAACAGAGAGCAGGAATTGGAAAGCAGTTTAATGGATACTGGCACAGGTATGCCCAAAGTACTGTGGAAAAGATGGTGAAACAAGAAATTCTGATATATTTATGAAAGTACCATAGAGGAGAGGCCATGTGGACAGCAGTCCCTAGTTGTTGAATAAGAAGAATTTTGACAAATGGAAACTGAAGGGACATTGTTTCATTCAGGGCCCACATCAAAATATTATTAATGTAAAGCAGCCTGGGGACATTGTAAATCTTCTGAATTTCCTGCTAATTTTATAATTTCCTTGTATGTGGTGTGAAGACATAACCTCTCTCTTTCTCTATTAATCTTCCCCCTTTTTCCTTCTTTAATTTTCTTCCTTTGTTTCTTTCTTTCTCATTTTAAAGAGTCCCTAATCTAT
>NW_027530529.1:4488006-4571686 GCF_008692635.1 Crocuta crocuta | reverse complement strand
TTTTTTTTTTTTTTTTTTTTTTTTTTTTAGCATAACTCTGTGCTGTATAGTAATGAGTTTTGGAGGGTAGAATATATTGGGGTATGTTCTCTTATCTTCCATTACCTAGAGTATTGCACATTATAAAAAACAGCACAGGGATTATATCACAATTTTAACCTTACAACATAGTGCTGTATTTTTGTTTTTGTTTTTGTGTTTTTTCTTTTTCCCCTCTTCTTGCAGAGTTTAACTCGACAAGAATTACTTACAGCATCTCTTGGCTTCTTACTTTTCCTGATCAAAGCAGGCACTTGACATTTGCTGATTGAAGGACTTGTCTTTTTTTTTTTTCATACATTACACCCAACAATTTATCAGCAACAAATTTATGATTGGTTGAAATTTAAAAAAGAGGTAGGAGAGGAATTGCATAGTCATGCCCATTACACCAAGAAGGAACCAGATCAAATTAGCCAAAACTCATTGCAATAATAATTTTAAAAAGTGTTTCATCAATAAAAAAATTATTTGTCTCCATGTAAGTTTGCTAGGGCATCCATAAGGAAATAGCACAGACTTAGCCTAATCAACAGAAATTTTCTCCTAGTTCTGGAAGCTAAAAGTCTGAGATGAGGGGTAATTTCTTCTAAGGCCCTATCCTTGGCTTATATACGGCCGTCTCCTCCCTCTGTCTTCACGTGGTTATTCCTCTGTATGTGTCTGTGTCCTAATTTCTTCTTATGAGGACGCCAGTTACATTTTAAGAGAAATGCTTGCTAAAGTACCACCACCTTTCACTAAAAGGAACAGAGACAATTCAAAATGAGAAGAGCTCTTTAGGCCCTCAATTTTTTTTATGGGCAGGAAGCAGGTTGAGAGAACGTCTTCTAATGAATAAGAAAGACAACAGGGCAGAGTCAGAAGCACAGAGCATGGATTAAAAAAATAATAATAATAATACATTAGTCATACTGGTTACAATTCCACCCCAATGACTTCACTGAACTTAATTACGTCTGTAAGAACCCTACCTCCAAACCAAACACAGTCATGTTATGAAGTCCTAGTGGTTAGCACTTGAACACATGAATGTTTGGAGGGCAGAATTCAGCCCATTAGACTCTCATTCAGAGGAAAGAGAACTTTTGAATTTTCCAGAGACCACCTTGTTAAGAGAGTGAATATGACTGACTTCCCAGAAAGTTTCTGCAGGAAGGCATAAGTAGTGTAGAACTGTCTGGAAATAAAATCACATGATAGAATGGGATGATTTGGAGAGTGTTACTGGGTCAAATAACAGTGTTATATGATAATTACTTTGACGAGTATTAAAGGAGGAGGTGAGGGCCAGAATGCATGTTTTCACATATTTGGTAGCATTGTGATCTCTCCTCCTTCTCTCAGCTAAGGCTTCAGTCTTTGTGCTGGTTTCCCCTTTATCTTCTCCTTCCCTTTTGCACCTGAATTCCATTTCTCATGCTTTCTAAGTTATTTTTAAAAAAATTTAAAATGTTTATTATTTATTTTTGAGAGACAGAGACAGATTGCCAGTGGGGGAGGGGTGGGGAGTGAGGGAAATGCAAATCTGAAGCAGGCTCCAGGCTCCATGCTGTCAAGCACAGAGCCTGATGCGGGGCTTGAACCCATGAACCATGAGATCATGACCTGAGCCGAAGTTGGACACTTAATGGACTGAGCCACCCAGGTGGCCCTCTAAGTTGTTTTAATTGTAATTTATGTCACTCATATAGTTGGTCTGAATGTTAATGAATGTAGTCAGGGATGGCATATGTTATCACTAATGACAATGGCAAGATGGGTGCAAGACCAGTCATCTATAGAATTAAAGAGAAATAAATATATGTCAGGGTTATGAAATGCAGTGACTAAAAATATGAAGAAAAATATGTTTTATGGTTACAGTTTGAACAAAGAAAGCGTTTGGAAATGCTTTCCAACATCTGCCTACCTACACTAATACCAGGGATCTTAGAAAAGATGAACCAGAATTGGGAAAACTGCTTGGACAGAGCCTTGATTATATGTATTATATTCTCTGTGATGGTATGTAAGCTAAAAATATTCAATAATAAGTAGAAAATACAGGCAGCAGCAGTAATATTCATAAATTCATTAGAGATCAACTTGGATATACAGAGGATTGAAAATCAAAACATAAAAAAAAAAAAAAAACACAAAAAACTATAAAATCTCCAAGGTTTCCAGCTAGTGTTTTTGATGTGTTTAGCTTCAGTGTCAGCATAATAATAGCTCTGAAAAATCTATTTTGTGCTTCATTCTCACCCAGAATATGAAAAGAGAAAAAAGTGTGGGCTTGTAAAAATGCCATTTTAAATTGATCACCTTGCAGCAGTAGATACCACTGTAACATTGAAATGTTTCTGGGTCTGGATGCACATTATTGGAGGGGAATGAGAGAGATTAGCATTATTCTTAGCATTCATTTTGATGGCCATGTTGGTTTATTCCACTTTTCAAATGGTCATTCTTTCAATAAATACAAATTGATTATCTTCTTTATATGCTAGACTTAGGGAATGCAAAGATAAACCAAAAAGTCATAAAATCTGTGCCCTAAAATATGAGTAGTTCATAAAAGACAAGTTGAAGATAAACATCTAGGAAGCTCAGAGGTCAGAAAAAAAAATTAATTGTGATGCTATGAAGATTTAAACTTGTCTGTAGGTAGTGGAAGAACCAGTGATGATCTTTAAATAGGAACATGACATTGTAGTATCTCATGGGGTTAACGTGGAAAGATTGGAGACTGGAAACCTGCTGAGCATTTGATGCCATTGTCTAGACAGAGGATAATCAGTCATGAGAGAAAACTACAGTAAGGAGGGCGAGGAAGAAACAAATTCAGATGGCTGGATATAGGTCCAAGGAAGATCCTTTGTGCTCAACAACACCAAAGATTTCTAATGCTAAAATGGATCAATACTGTAAAACAAACAAAAACACATTAAAAAATGACCTACTGCAATGATTTTGAGTGGGATTTTCCATTCTTATGGAGAATATCACCTTTATAAGCAGAAACCTGAAAGAGCAATGGAATGTGTCCAGGAGCTTGACTTGTGGCAACCAGTATTTACTGGGCCCTGTTGTGGGCAGTGGGTAATGAAGACATTGGTGTTGGAGACCGGCTCCGGCCGGGGTCCAGGGGCCCCTGAAGGTTGAACAATGTTGGTGAGGGAGGGATGAGAGAGGCCCGGGAGTCTTTCTGGTCACCAGGCAGGCATCTCCCCTCTGACCTGGGCTCAATTTTATTTTATAATTAAGTGTTTGGGGGATGGCACTGAAGTGGCATTTGCCTTAGACAATGATCCTGATGACAAACTTCTTTGATACGTAAGAATTTCCCAGAACATAGATTTGTAGAAGACCCCTGCATAACCTTTATCAATAGTGATTGAGGTAGGGGATTTGGATGCTTATCCTATGGGGAAGGAAGGTATCTTTGGCATACAAGACAATGTTTTTAGCATAAAAAGTGTGAAGTTACTTTTTTGTGAGCAGGAGTCAATAGCTTGTTTAAGGAGAAGTATTAAGAAAAACAGGTCTTTCAGGAAACACCTTTGCTCCCATAATCACAAAAGAAGTTCCTCAATAGGTTCCTTCACAGGGAGCAATCAGCATATTCAAGGCCAGAATAAGTCACTCCAAATACTGATAACAAATGCCTTGGGTGGGGGGAGGGCAGTACTCCAAGCAGAAACAATTGGGTGAGGGTGGATATCTGCCCTTAACTCTAAATTAGGTTCTTTGTCTCAGGGCCAGACTCAGTTGTAACTCTTGTGTTCTTAGCCCCCTTTATTATGTAAGTCTTGGATCTGCAAGGCCCATAGGAAGAGCCTTTTGACAATCATCCACAGTGCTTTCATCTGAAGTCTCTTTTGAAAAGGCAGGAATATGCTTTTCCTTATGAGCAATCTGTGTGGGGAATATCGGTCTGATCTGGAATATTGTGAGGCCTGGTCAATACCAGCAGCCTCATTTCCAACATGAGCCAGTAGTAGCAGAAGGAGATACCAGTTTTGGTTTCTCGTGGCAGGAGCTGTGCAAACGCTGCCATTTCTTTGCTGTGGCTGTCATCCAGCGAGGCTCCTGCGGCTCCCAGCACATTGGGACAGTGATTCTTGATTATAAACATGCATAGTTTGGTGGACCTGAGCAGTTTACTTTAGTGCTCTGAGTTATTATACCCTTTTCTCTCCCACCTCCAAATACTAGAAAGACATTTGTTACTATAAACTTGGGACTTTAATAAAAATGCAAAGGCAAGAAAAGGGTGGTGCTAATCAGATTACCTCTGAAGTCTCTTGCAGCTCAAAGATAATAAAAGTTATTTTGTCTACACTAAGCCCTCCATAAAGCAGTCATCTGAGGACTGCTTGATAGTTCCCATGGTAATTCATTCAATTTGGGGAAAGTTTGTTTGAAATCCAGGTCAAAAGAAGAATATATATAGCCTTCCCCCATTGTCCCTGCGTTCTCTGCTCCCTCTGGGGTCAGAAAAAAACAAAAAGCAAAAACAACTCTCACGCACCCCAAGCTTTTTCTTAAAGCAAAATGCCCAGAGCTTCCAACTGCTCCTTATATGGGTAAGAAAGCTCACCCTTTCTGGGTACTCTTTTCCGGACTACCTGCACTACATTTGCTTGTTCTATACATTGATTTTAAAGTGTGGCTCTTAAAAAATCAATCCAATCTCCAGGCATATCACTCAAGCGAGGTAAAGCTGCGCTCTCGTCTTTATCATCATTGGTGACATCATGGGTGGGTGCAGTTTCGCAGTTCATACCATAATTCAGAGTCTGCTTTGGAAATACAGATAAAGTTCGTGGTATGAATTCTTCTCTCAAACATAATGCTTATTTAGATATAACTGTCAGCATTTTAAATTCACTGTCACCAAGTGCAGGTGAGGATATACAAATAGGATGATGATCTGAAAGACAATTCAAGTCCATATAGTAGAACTTTAAAAAAGAATAATTACATTTACTTAAGCCTGCTATATTTGAAAAACAAAAACCAATATTGTAGTTTAATTCAGTAGCTTGGCCATAGCAGGGATTCAATAAATGATTGCTTATCTATATTTCTTATTTTAGTAAGACAATATCACTCTAGGTTTGGGTATTTTAATAATTACAGTTTTAAATTGTAGAGAATCCTTCTTTTGTTTCTCCTAGTCTTCTTTCTGGTTCCCATCCCCTCCTTCTTTCCAGCTTGCTTGTTTGCTCTGTGTGTGTGTGTGTGTGTGTGTGAGGAATGTGTGCCTGTGTGCCTATATATTATACAGGACTATTTATGTAAGGACACGAGTCTAAACCATACTGACTCCATGACAGGCTTTAAGTTTCCCCTCTAAACTAGAAGGCCTGAGTTTCAGCTTTCCCGAAACTATCAGGCAGTTACACATTGTCCAAGGCAGGAGAAACCACCCTTGCAACACCCAATCAGGAAAGGCCAGCAACCACCCTCCATATTGTTAAGGGAGAGGCCTATAGGTAGAAACTATAGATAGGACCCTGTTACCTAATGTTACAGTTAACCTGTTAGTCGCCGAACAAGACCCTAGGCTCGCTCTGTAATTGGTTGAATTTAAAAGTACTCTAAATGTTGTAATTGGATCCCGCCAAAAGTAACGAATACTCTAGACAATGTGTATGGTTAAACCCGCTGTCAATGATGTTGAATAATTATGATTGGATCACTGTTCCCATGCCACGATTTCTGTAACTCCCCCGTCACAAACCCCATAAAACCCTACTCTGCCCTTGTTCGGGGCTCACAGCATGGATCCACTGCACTGGTAAAGTCTGTGAGCCCGAGCTCTAGCCCGTAATAAAGCCCTTTGCCTTTGCATGCGTGACTCGGTCTCCCCAGTGGTCTCTGGTCGTTGAGGATACTGCGATCTGGGTATAACATTTATAGTATTAAGAATCTACTATAGTAAGGTTACATGTGATAGCCATGTAAAACATACATAACTACAAATATAGAGGAAGTATCCATATTATAGCTGGAAATACTGAATTGGGGTAGCAGTGTTGTCCCAAATTGTAGAGAATTCCATCTTTAAAGAATGAAATACAGGCTAAAGGGCAGAAATTACGTGTTAGATGGTAATCTGATGAAGATGGGTGACTTTTGCAGTTTGTTCCAGATGGCAACAGCTCCAGAGGGATTTGCTTTTTCTTTCTTTTTCAAAGAAAAGAGCCAGAGTTTTATAGAATCAGGGCAGAAAATTCAGGAAAATCCAAGCCTTCAGTTAGATTAAACATATCCACCAGTTAAGGTTTTTTTCCTTGGATTAGAATTCTGTAGTTCTAGACAAATCAAGAGGAATTCTTAAGAAAATTTTATCGGCTACTTCACCTCTTACCCCTTAAGAAAGGAATAATAAAGGGCTCTAGCATTGTTTACCAGTCTGTCACAAAGTTGTTACTTCTTGGTATTGTAAAATTATTAATATACATAGCAATATAAATGCATATTTTAAAAAGCACTGGGAGCATTTTGGAAGGAGAATCTAGAGAGATTATTTCTAGCAGGGGAGTGTAGAATTTGGGAAAAGGACTAGTAAAAGATGAAGCAATCTTGAAAATTGTTCAGTTGTTAATACTTGGACAGAAGCTGGGTGCACATTGCAAGTAGGATAAAGACACTTTCAAATGTGTTATGTGACTATAGAGTGTAAAGCAGTGATATCTTTGGAGGTGTGGACAAATCCTGGAAGGGACAGAATGCAAATATAATTAAAATGTTTTCAGTATTGGAGAAGTCACAGTGAGGCTCCCTTCATTGTGTGCTAATAGTTGGACAAAAAAAGAAGGATTGGATTCAGATAAACAGAGAGAAGATATAGTGTAGAATAGGAAAATTGAACAGATTGAGCAAACCTTTAGGAAAGGTAATTTTTCAGTTTCTTGATTTGGGGCACCAAACCTGGTCTTGATGGAATGTACACTGTGGGAAATAAGGATGTAGAGGTTCATAATGGAATAAGATGTCCATTTCACCTCTTATGCAATTTTGGGTTATCAGAAGATTTAAGAGCTGGAAGAAAATTAATATACAGTTCAATCCGCTTTCCCCATTTCAAAAATGAGATTGTAATGTTGAGAGGAATGGAGTTGAGAGAAATGGCACACATATGGAAGGCACTAGGTAGTTTAGGTTAGCTGGACCGTGTAGAGATACACCAGCATTAGCAGGCGGGCAAGGTCTAGATCCTGAAGGCCTTGAATGCCTTGTCCCATAGTTGTCATTTTTTAAATCAAGTTTTTAATTTTAATTCCAGGGTAGCTAACATAGAGTTTTATATTAGTTGCCGGTGTACAGTATAGTGATTCAACAATTCTATACATGACTCAGTGCACATCATAAACCTAACTCTTAATCCTTTTACCTATTTCACTCATTGCCCCCACCTCACCTCTGGTAACCACCAGTTTGGTCTCCACAGTTAAGAGTCTGTTTCTTGGTTTGGTTTTTATCCTGCAAGGGATTAGGAGCTCCTGAAGCAGAGTGGTGACATTTGCCTGCTCTGTATGAGAAGCGGTGTAGAGTGACACATAACGTTAGACAAGGCTTGTAGGAATATACTTTGGTACCATTCCTCACTCGGTTTAAAACCGAAGAGTTCTTACCTTCACTGGCTTGATAAGCTTCTCACACTCTCCATCAATCCAATTTATGAAAATGTTAACTCTTCATTGACATTCAATTTTATCTTCTCTTTTTATTTAAAGAGAAAAAAAAAAACAACAGTGTCAGCTAACTCAAAGTTTGCTGATGATCCTGGCCCACATTCTCCTTTCAAGGCTGGTTTTTAGGGACTGAGGCTCTATAATGTTAATCGAAGGTCAAAGCAAGACCCTATGGACTGAAGCTTGACAAGTGAAACATATGTTCACACAAATGCTGCTGATTTTCCAAGATGTGCAGCTGAGGGAAAAAAGAAGTTAGAAGGTGTTCAATTGCCTCCTTAACACATTCATTGTCTCAGCTTTGAATTTAGATGCTAATATGCCAACACTAAAGTGATCAGGAAAATTGTTGCAGTTTTGAGTACACAGCATAATGTGAAAGATAACATCATGTATTTTGAACTGAAAAGTAAGTCTAATCAGAGAAGGAACTTTAGAATTGAATACAGGTAGTTTAAAAAAAAATCCTCAAAAATCTTCTTTGGTGAAATCATTCATCGATACTCTATTTGAAATCTAAATTGAGTGTACCTGGACCTTTTTAAAGTGTCATTTGTGTGTGGCTCAGTTGTGCCAAAAATAAGACTTTTATGGTCTGTGAAATAATTGGCAGAAATGAAATGAGTGCAGTTTAGTAATTAAAGTTGTCCATAGGGACTGAGGTTTATCCACATAACATTTGCCACTATACCAGCCAGCCTGTGGTGCTTCTTTATCCAGAAGCCGGGTGAGCATCCTAGGAGTTATCCTTTTCCTAAAAAGGTTTAAACTTGAAGTTAAAAAACAAACAGACAAAAAAACACACACACACAACTGAATATTGACAAAGGAATGACAGATTATTCAGTCAGTCGGCCAGTCAGCCAGTCCCCTGCCTACTTAATCTCCATTGGTAAAACTGTGGTTGTTCAGCTCATTGATAAGAAAGCCTGTGGTGAGAGATTAGATATGGTCAAATCCAACTGTTATTTCAGTTGTTATCCCCAACTCTCCATCCCTTTTTCTTCCTTCTTTCCTTTCATCCATCTTTCAATAGCCGGCTCATCCCAACCAAGGGGTGAGAGTACATATAAAAAAGTCAAGTTCCCACGGGGCGCCTGGGTGGCTCAGCTGGTTAAGTGTCTGACTTTGGCTCAGGTCATGATCTCACAGTTTGTAAGTTTGAGCCCCACATCAGGCTCTGTGCTGACAGCTCAGAACCTGGAGTCTACTTGGGATTCTGTGTCACCTTCTCTCTCTGCCCCTCTCCCACTTGTGCTCTGTCTCTCAAAAATAAATAAATGTAAAAAAAAAATATTTTAAAAAAAGTCAAGTTCCCTGCACTATGGATGGCATAGAGTAGGCATCAGTGAATTTTTTTCTACAAAGGACAAAAGGGTAAATATTGTAGGCTTTGTAGGTCACAAAGTCTCTATCATAGCTACTGAATTGTGCTATAATGAAAAAGCAGCCATATCTAATATTTAAACAAATGGATATGTCTGTGCACCAGTGAAATTGTGTTTACAAAATAGGCAGCAGGTTGGCTGGCAGACCAAATATTCTAATGCATCAAAATGGTAGGGGAAATAAAATGGTGACATATGCAAAGAGCTCCAGGGCTTGATTCTCAGCTCTATCCCTTTTTAGCCTTGCTACTAGATTCATTTACCTCATCTATAAATGTGCACTTTGCTATTTGTTTGCCAGATTTGGGATATTATGAAGATCAAATGATATGAATGAATGCATTTCAATTTAAAACTAGCCATCTCTCTTTATAGTTCTTCATAAGCATATTATATACTATCAGCTCTCATCTTTGGGGATACATTATATTCTTCTTTGCATAGAACTCCAGAGAGCAGTACTAAGAGTGAGCAGAGAGCAGAGATCACCTTTTCATATCTTATGTGCCTAGTTATGCACTGTTTTGTAATGCACATATATCAGTCTTCAATTTGATTTATCTTCCCCTTTTCTATCATTTTTGAGATAGAGAAAGTATGGCACAGGATCACTGAAATGACTGATCTAACACTAGAAATTTATAGTGATGGAGTCAAAATAAGAAACTGTATTTTCATGTCACCTGAGCAATTGCAAGAACAAAATCTCTTTAAAAAAAAGTAAAAATGTAGACCCCTCAAACTGCAGTATGCATACAGAGGAAATAATTTTATGGTACATAGGAATGTTTCTACAATTTGCTAAGTGTATAATTTCAATGTCTGAGAAATATTTTAAGTCTGTTAATAAGATAATACAAGGTAGGAAAGGATATTCTTTTGGTTAGATTTCTTTACAGTTTACTCCAAATAACATGTTTGGAGCCATTTGCAAAAAAATACCAAATGCCCCTTATCTAAATTTCCCGTTTTCTTTATATTTGACATTGTAGCTCAGTGTTGTTGCTATGGGTGTTTTTGTTTTTGTTTTTGTTTTTGTTTTTAATGGAATCTATAGTGTGTACCAATAGTCTCTTGATGTGCAAGCTGTTTTTAAAACCACATTAATCTTGAGGCCACTGTACATTCATCTTGGCTTCTCTGATGCAGCTTCTGGGCTATAATTTAACCTTCCTTCTATATAACTGATGCTTACGAAGCTTCCAAAATAGCCATATTTTATTACTGGAAGATTTTAGAAAGATTGAGTACATTAAGTATACACTCTAGAGAAGGGTACTTGCTCCTATGTTGCTCTATTGATGCTTATTCAGAAAATGTTCTTTTTGTATTTTTCCCTGCTGTCATGCTGTACCACCATACACAGACATTAAATGTAGACAGTGTAATAATGAAGATGAGATTATGAGTAACAGCTCTGGATCCTCATGGAAAATCACTCCAGTTTTACATTTTAAACTTACAAACTTTGAGGAGTCTCTACAGTGCCAAACCATGTGATCATGATCATATCCAGTCTATCTTCCTCTAATCATCTTGTAAAGAAGATCCTTTCTAGCCATACTGAAGAGTAGTTCCTATTAAGGCCAACACTTCTCAACCTCTGTGATTTATTTTAGTGTAGTTTTTGAGTGAACTTTGGCTTTAGCCAGGAAAGTCTAGAGGAGTAATGTCCTTATGCCACAGGGTTACCTGTGTGCTCTACCTGAGAGACTGGAACTGTAAAAGGCTGTAATCTGAGAAGACCTAGGAACCAGATTCTTTAACTAGGGGGCATAAATAGACTTCTTCTACTATCAGATATACTTCTTAATATATAGTAAGAAATAAGCTATTTTATATACAGTGAATATCCTGAGCTGAGGTATCATACATGGTACTGGGTTGAGTTTTTTCATGCTTTCTCTAAGAACTTTGAAATTAGATGGTCTATAATAATAAAATGGGCCCAGTGTCTAAGACTGGGCTAATAGCTCTCAGCTTTCTTTTGTTAAGAAAGATTGAGGAGAGCTTTGAAATATTGGATAGAGTCTGAGTATTTAAATGTGGCCTCCTGTAGTGCAGCTGTGTGCCACTGAGCAAGCTGTGATGATGCTCTAAGACTATCTGCTGCCTATTAAAAGTGGGTAAGATGATAAAATAAGGCAGATAACATGTGTGCCATTTATATTTGAGAACACTATGATACACGTGCTTGCTCAAACGCTGGTTCTATAAAAGCACATTCTGGGTTTTCTAGGCAGCCAGAGGGTCATTCTCTTTGTCCTTTAACATTGAGTTAATTAAGGTTAAAGAAAAACAAAAACAAAAACTCAGGGCCTCTCTACACATACCATAAAGAATCTCTAGCGTCTACTTTTCTCAGAAAGTGTCAAATGTTATTGGAAGGCATTTTAAAACTTTATAGCCTATCCAGTGGACTCGAATGTGCACTTTCTTATGCCACAGAATACCTGCCACTAAAGGAATATATCTCTGACATTTTGTTCTACTAAGTGTACTCCTCTTGACTTCCAGGTCATTCCCATATATCTTTCTGTTAAATGTGTATTTTTAGTTAAAGAAATTTAACTAGAATGTCAAAGCCCTAACTCTTGCACCAACCAAGAGACTATTTATGCAAATATTCACTTTATTACCAATTAGGGTTTTGGTCTCTCACCTTCATGTAGACTCTTTTATCTACTGAGCTAAAAATCCTTGAGTGGTTAGGTTCTTCCTATATACACACCAAATAGATTTAATTGGTCACATTTGTGCTTTATCTTTCTGAACACTGCTTTGATTCTTTCTTCATCTTCTAGGAGGCTCTTGAGGAGAGAGGCAGTCTGTCTCTAAGAGGCAGACCTGGGCATTTTTCTCTAACTGCACAATTTCAATAACCATCCAAAAGAGAAGAATGCTTATAAAGAAGATAATTGGTCTTCACCCTTAATGCCTTATTCCCTACACCGTTGCTTTAAAACAACAACAAACAAACAAACAAATAGCATTCCTTAAGAAATTAGATTAAAGTAATAATAGTGTTCACTAAAAAAACAGGTCTTTGGTCATCAGCTTCTACATAGGAAACCTGCTATCCTCAGTACTCATGTTTTCTAAGGGACATATCTTTGGCCAACTTATCTATCAGGAAACTCACCATATTAAGCTCTGAGTAGCCTTTGGATCCCCATATACTTCATGAACCAGTCCTCTTGATCAATTAACTTGAAGGCCATCACATCTAAATTTTTCTTAATATGTGGTAGGTAGAAGGAGAACTATATTGAAAACACTAACAAAATTATATGAGCAGAATTAGTCAGAGAGAGACAGTTTTGAAAATCCTCATATAATAAACCCTTATACTGACTTCATAATAGTCTATTTTTCAATGATTATGGCAAGGGTTTGTCAAATATTTATTTTTCCCTTTCCTTCCCTGATTAAATTTTTTAAGGTTTATTCTTTTTTCAGAGATAAACATAGTATGAGTGGGTGAGGGGCAGAGAGAGAGGAAGACACAGACACAGGCTCCAGACTCTGAGCTGTCAGCACAGAGCCCAGCACGGGGCTCTAACCCAAGGAACCATGAGATCATGACCTGAGATAAAGTCGGAAGCTTAACGGACTGATCCACCCAGGTGCTCCTTTCCTTCCCTGATTAAGAAGCAGAAGGAACTCAAGTCCACTTTAACCATCTTCCTCCTAATTACTTCCAGACAATCCTTAGAGCTCACAGGTCCACATTTACCCAGACTCCCTGCACACGGAAGTGATTATTTTTACTGAGAAAAAAAAAATTAAAGTACAATGGATTAAGAGGAAACTACTTATTATCCTTTGGTTCAGATTCAATAGGTCCTAGGCTCTTTGCCTTTAGATACTTGTACAAGGTAATCTAAAGATAAAACTGACTTAGGCAAGTTGATCTTTACAGATGGGAACATCTCAGAAGAGTATACTACTCTCAAAGAGGCATTCACCATCAATCTCTAATTCAAGATCTAGCAAAAATTTAGTCTTAAATCAGTTTTATGCTTTAAAAATACCTTAATCTGTAAATTCTGCTTTTCTCAATACCGTGATCATAATGCAGTCCATGAAAACCCTTTAAAACTAATCAACTATAACAAATTACATGGAGTGCATATTGTGAAATAAAATACCTGGCCCTGCACAGTTCCTTGGGTGTTCACTGGGTGGTGATTGCCAAGACATGATCAGTCCCACCCTGGAGTTCCTTAGGCATATTCTGCTAACATCTGAAACCTCTATGATGTCATTTTACCCTTGTTTTATTCAGACATTGAGGACACCATCCTTGCTGTTTTGGCTCAAAATATATTTTATAGGTACTTATAAATGTTGCACTTTTTATTCATTCCTTTGGATTTGGGGGAGTTCATCACTGTGTGTGTGTGTGTGTGTGTGTGAGAGAGAGAGAGAGAGAGAGAGAGAGAGAGAGAGAGATGGCTGTACTTACTCCACCAGAGAATGCTTTGGCAGGCCCTAGGCTTTGAAACCACTAGCCACCATATAGGAACTGAGAGTTTCAAGAATCCCAGGGTAACCACCCTAGCCCTAACCCCACTCATTGCACCAGAGTGCATTTCTGTATTTTAACTATCCTGAGCTGCCCCACTTAGTCCAATGCCCTTTATAATAGTGCCCTCAGATATTCCCTAAAGGAAGGTAAGTCAAGAATCTCCTGTGGGTTCCACTTCCAGCCTGACGGCAAGAAGAGCCTAGATGAGTCTTATCATATGCTATCTCCCAGTAACTTTTATTTCCTTAGTCAACTATGTATGTTTCACCCTTGAGAGCGAGAGTAAATGTGGGCTCCATCCAGTGACAAACATAGCCTCCACAACTCCTTCTGAACAGAGAACCCATAATCTTTAGTCATTCCCTCTAAAAATAAGGGGGGGAAATCATATTGCATGTTTTGGGACCCCACATGCATGGTGTTTTTCTTTATGTTTTAATAGGATTTGTAGCTAAGAGATTTGTAGCCCTAATGACTGCTTCCTCTTTGTAATTTGTTGTGATGCCCCACCCTGCCTCCGAGGGTAGGGTAGCCTTCCCTCTTGTTATCTCAATTATTTCACCTGCAGAATGAGAAGTTGGAAGTTCTCCCAAAGCTGGATGAAATTTAGAGAATCTAGAGTTGGGGGCCTAGGGAGGTCATATTGAGCACAAGGAGGACTGCTCTCTTCTTCGTGACAAGATTCTCAAAATCTTGCCCTTGATCATTTCTTTAGACTTTACAATTCCTGAGGGGCATGTACTAATTTAATGACAGTGCAAATGTACTTTTGTGTCACTTTCTTTTCTAGTGCAATAGGGACATAACTCTGGGTTTCCTTAATTGTCTCTTTGCCTACTTTATTTAGTAGGGCCCAGATGAGACTTTAAATTTGTAAATTGCTTCTTTGCTACAAGATGGATTCTTCCATTCTCGGTCATCTGAAGGGTTACTGTGTTTGCCAGACCGTGGGACCTTTTCTTTTAGGTACATGTATTTATTTTTATGACATAGTCAACTATAGGAGGACTCACTGTGAATGGAAAATATGAATTATCAAACTGATCATATGTATAGGGCATCCATTTAAAAATATATATATATTTAGCCTCATGGGAATTAGTTCCCCATATTATTGAGGTCTTTATCTGACCTATGAACTTCTTTCTTATATTCTTATTAAGTGTATTATATTGTTTGTGCCTTTTCTTAGAACCTTTTATCTTCATCAATGTCTGAGCATGCTTCTTAGTGCATGGAACACAGTAATCACATGATTGTCAAATACTGCATTGTCTTGAAATTATTAAACACGTTTATTTTTATGTTTGGTATTCTCTTCTCAAATCACTCTTATTTCAAACCAACATCCTTACCTTTAGTTCTCTGATATTAATCTTCAAGCCACAGTTACTTTCCATTATTTTCCAAACAAACTGTTTTCTCCCAAGACAGACTTCTGATCAAACTTGAATCTCAGAAGACTGTATTGAGTGAGACGTTCTAGCTCTTCATATGCCCCTTCCAGTAATTCCCATATCCTTCTGAGTCTTGTCATCTTGAAACTTCAGAGCTAGACTGAATGTACTTCTGTCCAGTGACAGAACCCTGCTTTCTAGATTATTTTTTTTCTTTCCCTATCCTTACTACAGCTGTACATTTTTACTGTAAATATATTTTTGAAGCTCTGTGCCTTCATAAAATCAGAAGGGACTGTTATAGCCTTTTGCATTGTGTTCCTTGAAAGACTTTGGTTTTGGGTAGTTAAATGTATTGCTTTCTCATCTGGATTCCGTTTAAATAGATTGATTAACAGCTGTTGTATTCAGTTTGGGGAGTGGAAATCTATAATTCCATTTTCCCATGCAAATCTTGTATCTCTGAGCTCTCTCTCAGAAATTAAGTCTGAAATACATTCAGTGACAACGCTACCCTAGCTAACCATCTTCAGAGATGATCCCACAATGGTAGTCTGCCAGGTTTGATAAACAGTGTATTGACTCCCACTTTCAGTTCTGACTAGTGAAGAGCTTAGAAGTCATCACGTAGGTCATTACATTAAGGAAAAAAGCAGAAAAAACTGAAAGTCAGTGGCTTTCCTTTAAAGAATTAAGGGCAAAGGGTAAATCATTACCTTAAAATCTGGAGAGACAGGTAAATGTAGAGGATCACAGTTTATAATTTACCTGGGGAATAAGCCATTAGAGTGAAATCTCATAGGACAGGTAAGTGGTAATTTTAATGAATTGCTAGAGGCTAGGTGTGGACTACACTAGCTCACAAGTAAGAAACTACTGGTGGCTGTAGTCTTAGAAAGTCCTCACCATTTCATGGAGTTTACATCCAAGAACCCCACCAGGCACTCATGGTAAAGAGCTAAAGGAAAGCTCGTCACATATATGATGGGGGTAGGGGGAAAGTAACCATATTGAAATATTCCCAGAGCATTTGCTATAAGACCTACTCTCCTTTGGAAAAACTTTGCCACAGAATTACCTCACCTAAACAGAAATTCACCCCGTTCCAGTCCCCTTTAGCCTTCCTGTCTCATTGTAGGTGGGAAAAAAGAACCAAGAAATACTTGTGAAGGTCACAGCACAAGTACACAGGCCCACTAAAAGACCGAGATTTAATTATAAGATTATAGAATTCTTTCCATTCCCTATACCATACCACCACATCAAGAGGATCTCAATGAAATAACAGTGATTGTAGCTGAAGGAGTTGCAAAGCAGTCTATCATTAAATAGGAGTATTTGTGAAAATCTAAAGAGAAGTGACAAGACTGAAGACACTAGAGGAATTTGAAGCTACTGGCACCTAGAACTACAGCAAACCAAAGCCCAAGTCTTAGAGTAACAAAATCTTCTTTAAAGATCACTTTACCTGGGCTCCTATTATCCATTACATCATTTCCGGTATTTGACAAAAAATTACACAGCATGCTAAATGACAAGTGAAAACATAGTCTAAAGAGTCAAAGTAAGTATCAAAGCCAGACCTAGACATGGCATATATTTCTGAATTATAGACAGTGAATTTTAAATAACTGTGGTAAATATGTTAAGGGATCTAAATGAAAAAGTAGACAACATGCAGTAACAGGTAGATAATGCAAAAGAAAGAAAGTTTTAGAAAGAAGTGAAATGAAATATTGTAACATAAATGAAGAATGCCATTGATTGGCTCATTAGTTGATAGGAACCAACAGAGACTGAATGAGTGAAACTGAAAAGAGATTAATAGAAAACCATAAAGTGGAATGTAGAGAGAAAAAAATGTGGGAAAGAATACAATGCTCGAGATTTGTGGGACAATTTCAGAAGATAGGACATATATTACTGTAATATCAAAAGGAGAAGAAGGAGAGAATGGAGTAGAAGAAATATGTCATTAATGCCTAGAATTTCCTAAAATTAATGAAAGATATCAAAACTGCAAAAGTTCAAGGAACACCAAACAGGGTAAATACTAAAAAGTTTTTAACTAAGCAAACATATCCAAACTTAGAAAACCAACAACCAACAGACAATCTTAAAAAACATAACAAAAAAATTTAAGTTAGGAATACAGCATATTTCTCATCAGTAGTCATGTACACAATAAAAAGGTAAATATAAATTATTTAAATATTGAAAGAGAAAAAAAAACCTGTTAATCTAGGATCTTATATGTAGAAAAATTATCCCTCAAAAGTGAAGGAGAATCAATCACACAAGAAACAATAGATATTGGGGAGGATGTAGAGAAAAAGAACTCTTGCGTACTGTTGGTGGGAAAGCAAACTGGTGCAGCCACTCTGAAAAACAGTATGGAGTTTCCTTAAAAAGTTATAAATAGAACTACCCTATGATATAGCAATTGCACTACTAGGATTTACCCAAAGGATGCAAAAATACAGATTCAAAGGGATATATGCACCACTATGTTTACAGCAGTATTATTTACAATTAGCCAAGATATGAAAACAGCCCAAGTGTCCATCGATTGATGACTAAAGAAGATGTGGTATATTTATATATACACATATAATATTACATATATATACACATAATATAATATATATAATGGTGGAATATTCAGCCACAAAAAAGAATGAAATCTTGTCATTTACAATGACATGGATGGAACTAGAGAGTATAATGCTAACCAAAATAAGTCAGTCAGAGAAAGACAAATACCATATGATTTCACTCATATGTGGCGCTGAAGAAACAAAACAAAAAACAAAGAGAAAGGTCAAGAGAAAGGCAGACCAAGAACTAGACTCTTAATTATAGAGAACAATATGATGATTACCAGAGGGGAGGCAGTGGGAGGGTGGGTAAAATCGGTGATGGAGATTAATGGGTGCACATGTTCTGATGAGCACCAGGTGATGTATGAAATTGTTGAATCACTATATGATACCCCTGAAACTAATATAACATTGTATGTTACCTAACTGGAATTAAAAGAAATATTTAAAAAATAAAAGAGGGGTGCCCGGGTGGCTCAGTCGGTTAAGTGTCTGACTTCAGCTCCGGTCATGATCTCACGGTTCGTGGGTTCGAGCCCCGCATGAGGCTCTGTGCTGACAGCTAGCTCAGTGCCTGGATCCTGTTTCGGATTCTGTGTCTCCTTCTCTCTGACCCTCCCCTGCTCATGCTGTCTCTGTCTCTCTCAGAAATAAATAAAACATTTAAAATTTTTTAAAAATAAAATAAGTTGCACAAATATTTTAAAAAAAGGAAAAGAGAAATAAAAGTTCTCTCAACAAAAATTAGAGGAATTTGTCACCACCAGTTTGTTTTTTTTCCCAAAAAGCAGTTAAAGTTCTTTAGATCAAAGAAAGCCATCTAGGTCAGAAACTCAAATCTACATAAAGAAAGAAACAATGTTGAAGAAGTAAAAGAAAGTAAATTGCTTGATTTTATTTTTCTTATTCTTAATTGACTTAATAGATAATTGTTCCAAGTCATAATAGTAACAGTATATTGGGTGATTATAGCACATGGATAAGTGAGTAAGTTATAGCAATGGTTATACAAAATTAAAGGAATTAAGAATACTGAATAAGGGGACCTGGATGGCTCAGTTGATTGAGTGCCCAACTCTTGATTTCAGCTCAGGTCATGATCTCAGGGTAGTGGGATTGAGCCTTGCATCGGGCTCTGCACTGAGAGTGGAATCTGCCTAAGATTCTCTTCTCCTTCTCCCTCTGCCCCCCTCCTACATGCACATTCTCTCTCTTTCTCCCAAAATAAATAAACATTTTTTAAAAAAAAGAATACTGAATAATAATTATAATGTACCTGAACTATCCCTGAAGCAGAATATGGTTACTCAAGAGCCAATTTAGATTAGTTGAAAATGTACATATATGGCAAAGTCCACCGCAATCATTAAAAATAAATTTAAAAAAAGTTAAATGAACTTAAATTAATATACCAAGAAAGGTGGAAAATGAAATCATATAAAATATACAATCAAAACCAGAGGAGACAAAACAACAACAACAACAAAGAGAGAGAGAGACTGCAGGAAAAGAAGAAGAAATAAAAGACTCCATGGCCAAATGCAATGCATAGAAAACATTTACAGACAGAGCATACAGTATTTAATATATCAATAATCACCCTAAATGTGAATGATATGAATATAGCAATTAAAATACAGACATAGCTGGACTCTGGGTTGCTCAGTCAGTTAAATGTCTGACTCTTGATTTTGGTTCAGGTCATGGTATCAGGGTCATGAGATTGAGCCCAAAGTTGGGCTCCATGCTCAGCATGAAGCCAGTTTAAAATTCTCTCTTCTTCTTCCTCTACCCTTCCTATACCCTCTGCTCATACTCTCTGTCTAAAAAAAAAAAAAAAGAAAAGGAAAAGAAAGAAAAAAGAAAAGTACAGATATAGGTATAAATTTTACATATTCACATATTTGTTTATAAAAACCTAGAAAGAAATCTTAAGAATAAGGAACACACATGGGGTGAAAGTAAAAGTATGGAAAATATATACCATGTTAACGTACACAAACACACACACCCACAGAGCTGGAGTAGCTATACTAATTTTAGACAGAGCAGATATCAAAACAAGAAAAATAATGGAGACAGAGAGGAGCATTATATAGTGATAAAGGGGTCGATTCTTCAGTAAGATAGAGCAGTCTGAAACATGTATGCACATAACAACAAAGAGTAAAAATATGTGAAGTAGAGATTGATTTAAAAGGAAAAATAGAGGAGTTCCTGGGTGGCTCAGTTGGTTGAGCATCAGACTCTTCATTTTACCTCAGGTCATAGTCTCCTGGTCATGAGTTTGAGCCCCACTTGGGGGTCCATGCTGGGCTTGGAGCCTGCTTGGGATTCTCCTTCTTCCTTTGCTCCTCCCCCATGCAGGCACACCCATATACTTTCTCTAAATACATCAATCAGTCAATCAATCAATCAGTAAACAACTAACTAAAGGAGGAAATAGACACTTAGCCATTAACAAAGTATTACTGGATTATAACCCAAAATATAATATAAATATCCATGAGTCCAATTGCTATAAATAAATAATTGAATAAATAGGGGCGCCTGGGTGGCTTAGTCGGTTAAGCAACCGACTTTCGCTTAGGTCATGATCTCGCGGTTCGTGGGTTCGAGCCCCGCGTCGGGCTCTGTGCTGACTGCCAGCTCAGAGCCTGGAGCCTGTTTCAGTCTGTGACTTCCTCTCTCTCTGACCCTCCCCTGCTCACGCGGTCTCTCTCTCTCTCTCCTAGAAATAAATAAAAATATTAAAATAAATAAATAAGGTAGGATGGAGAAAACTCTTGTGCAGAATTCCAAATAAAATTATGTAGATGCTACATGTTCAAAGAGGTGAACATAACTTTCTTCTCCTTAAATGAAGATGTACATATTGATATCCTTCTAAAGAATATAGTATGGACGAAAAGGGTGAGTGAAGGAATACATGCTGCATTACAGTAAAGAAACCTAACAAACAACCTTGGCCAGATGGTCAAAGTTAAGGTAAAACTGTGACAAGTCATGTTGATAATATGCACCCCTAGAATGATGGGATGAAAGTGCCTCTTTACCTCTGTGAACTTCCTTCCTAACTCTAGTGTAATCAGAAGAACATCAGACAGATCCCAACTGAGGGACATGCTACAAAATACCGAAAATAAACCGAAAGAAAAAAAAAAAAAAGATAAGTCTGAGACACTGTCACAGGCAGAGGAGTCTAAGAATACATAACTAAATGCATCATATTTTTCCAAGGTTTTTGTTTTGTGGGTATGGGCATTATGACTCAGAAGATTTTAAATATTTCAGGTGCTGAAACTGAATTGTGAGGCTCTGATTCCAAGCTCTTTAAATCATCAACCAAGTTCGCTATACCTTTGGACTCTTCTTGGAGAATTAGATCCATCTGTCTCTGAGGGACTGTTGTGATCAATGTGATGGTAGTGTGATTTTATTCTGCTAACAGTTTGCAATGCTTTGATCAACTTCATCTGCTTGAGTTGGTTATATCCTAGTGGAAATACCCTGAAATCAGTCTATTTCTTAATTAGAACTAAAATCAATGTACTGTGTTATAGGAAAAATTTCAAGGGATGTTTCCTCTAACAGATATAATCCATAACACAAGACTCTTTCTTTGACATGATTTCATCAAATGTAATTTAAGTACATTTCAGTTGTGTATAACTTCCTCAATCAAAATTTTAAAATCATATTTAACAACCATACTTCAAAGATTTTAAGGGACAGTTTCCTATTTTTTGCTATTGACATACCTTGTAGTTTAAAAAAAAAAGGTTTAGAAAAATCTTTTTTGATAGGGTCCTCCTAGGGAAGTCATTGCGTTCTGGCCCTGCAGATTATGACTTTTCATCTTTACTTTTATCTTATCTGATTTAGTAACAACCTGATTTAATAACAACCCAACATCTTTCTTTTCTAGTTCTGTCTTTAAAATATTTATGTGCATGTATACTTCATTTCTGTTTTCATATACTTTAGTCTGCCTTCTGTATTTGCAACTTTCTCCATACTAGTGGTATGTAAATAACTGCTGTCTTTGTCTTTGAGATGTTGAAGTTCTAATCCTGAAAGAGGCTAGATGACAAACTAGAATTCAAGTTGCTAATCGGTTTATTTTAAAATGGAGACATTATCTTGAATTATCCATGTAGGCCCAATGCAATCAAAAAGGTCTTAAGAGGTGGAAAATTTTGTCAGAAAAACATGGAGGGAAATATTATGAAGAATGGTCAGAGGGATGCAGTGTTGCTGGCTTTGAGATGGAGGAAGGATCCATGAGCTAAAGAATGTGGTATACTTTCAAGAAACTGGAAAAGACTAGGAAAGGAGTTTTCCTAGAGTTTTCAGGAAAAACACCACCCCCTTGAAAACTTGGTTTAGGCCACTGAAACACATTGAGATTTCTCTACAGAACTGTAAGACAATGTTTTTGTATTTGTTTAAGCCCCTAAAATTTAATGGCAATTTGTTATAGTAGCAATTGTGAACCAATAAAAACACCCCCATAATAATCCCCTCTTTAATTTCCCTTAATCTACTGCTATTCCCTTACTGACTGTGACATAGATATTTATAGATAGATACCTATATATAACTTTACAAAGCCAGTCTGAGTCCTCTTTAGCTGATTCTGTGAGCAAACACAATTATTAGAAATAATGTTTCAGGCACAAGTTAAAACAACAACAACAACTCCATTTTTAAAATATTCATTAACAAAATCTAATATCACTCTGAGGTGAACCTACATTTTTACTCTAAATCTCGGTCATAATTAGACATTGCTTAGAATTCCAATTGTTGAGCAAACAGTATTGTCATGGGTGGAACTGTATCACCCATAATTCGTATATTGAAGCCTTCAGCTCTAGTAACTCAAAATATGACCTTATTAGGACATTGGGTCATTGAAATGTAGTTAGTTAAACGGAGTTCATACAGAGTAGGGTGGGTCCCCAGTCCAACATACAAAGAAGATATTTGGGCACAGACGTGCACATAAGGATGGCATCATATGAGGATGAAGTCAGAGATTGCATGATGTTTCTGCAAGTCAAGGAACACTAAAGACTGTTAGCAACCAATTGGAAGAAGTAAACAGATTCTTTCTCACAGCCCTCAGAAGGAACCAATCTTTGACATGTTGATCTCAGACTTCCAGCCTTGTGAGACAATCAATTTTTTAGTGTTACTTAAGCCATTAAGTTTGTGGTACCTTGCTATGGTAGCCCTAGCAAAGTAGTAGAAGTACTAAAGCAACTTGCTCACCTATCATCTCTACATAACTTACTAACACCAAGCAAAGTGACTCCTGCAACAACACACAAAGTTCCAAGATCTTCACAATCTAAGATCACTAAAGTCAGAGCTGCTCCAGAAACTTTAATCTCTATTGGTTGTTTGTTGAATCTTAAGCGACTACTCTTATATAGGGATTTTTACTTTATGACCATAAACTGAGCATTTTGAAGATGACTTTAATCAAATCCTTCTTTCCTTCTGCATTCTGAAGTATAGTATTATATATATATATATTCATATATATATTCATATATATATATATGAATCTAATGAAGAGTAAGTGTTAGTGTCTGCTTTATTAATAGTAAAGCTGGATTTGAGTTGACAGCTAGAGCTGGTACCCCAATTTGAGTCTTTCCATGTCTTCCTAAATTTAGACATGCATCTAGTTACCACATCTCAGAGTTCTGGTTCATACTCAGTTCTGGGAGACAGAAATCTTCATGGAGTGTGGAGCCAATCTACACCTTTGTCTCTATCTCACTAATCAGATACATTAGCCCTTCTCCATATGTAGGGTTTTTTGAGAATAGTGGAACTGGAGCAGAAACCTTCTCCCCAGTCCCTTCTTGTATTTGGTGTAGAAAGAGAAAATCCATGGTTAATAAAAGAATATTAACAGAATTGAAAAAAACAAATATATTTTCTCAGTCCATTCAGGTTACTTTAACAAAAATACCATAGCCTGGGTAGTTGATAAACAACAGAAATGTATTTCTCCTCTGCAGTTCTGGAGGCTAAGGAATCCAAGATCAAGACTCCAGCAAATTTGGTGCCTGGTGAGAGCCTGCTTCCTGGGTTACAGATAACCATATTTTCACTGTGACCTCACAAAGTAAAAGGGCAGGGAAACTCTTTGGGATCTCTTTTATAAGAGTAGTCATATTCATGAAGGCTGTACCTACACATTGGGGATTAGGTTCAAATATATAAATCTGGGGGAGATACAAATATTCAATCTATGACACATAAAAACAAATAAACACAACTAGACTACTCGTACTTAACACGCAAAGTAAGGTTGGTCCCTGTCCTAAAGACCAGTTTTCTCATTTAAACCTCACTCAAATATTATACAATAGGTTACATATTACTTCCCCACTGAAGTTTTACCAGTTGTCTGAATTACATCCTTTATAGGAAAATAATCCAGTTCTGAAACAAACATTGCATTGAGCTGTCATGTTTCTTTTATCTCCTTTAGTACAGAACTCTTCCTCATTCCTTACTTTGTGATTAAGTAATAACAGATGACTTATTTTATGGAAAGTCATTCAATTTAGGTATGTGTGATGTTTTCCAAAAAGATTTAGTTTATGCATTTTTTCAAGAAAGATCTCTCTCTCTTTTTTTAATGTTTATAGGAGACAGAGGATGAGCATGGGAGGGCCAGAGAAAGGAGGGAGACAGAATCCTAAGCAGACTCCAGGCTCTGAGATGTCAGCACAGAGCCCAACGTGGAGCTTGAATCCACAAGCCATGAGATCATGACCTGAGCTGAATTTGGATGCTTAACTGACTAAGCTACCCAGGTGCCCCTTAAGAAATGATCTCTTAAATGTTGCTTTATATTCTTATTACATTCTTTAAGACAGCACATAACTTTGTTTTATCCCATTATATTTGATGTTTACCTTGACTCCATGATTAAAGGGATGTCCGCCAGTCTTCTCCATTTTAAGATTACTCTTTTGTTCTTTGCAATTAGTAAGTGTTTTCTGGTAGATTTACTAAACTATCTAAATTTCCGACTTCCTATCAAATATTTAACTTGCACTTTAACACATGATGCTGATCTTTCTTCTGCAAAAACATTTTCCTTATCTTGCATTTTGCACAGATACTTTGCACCATATAAACATCATCTCCCCTTATGGATACACTTTGCATTTGATTGTACTCCAACACAGTATATGTGATTAAAGCCAGTTAAGGCTTCTATATAAACATTTGAGTTTCTGGGAGCTTTGTCTGTAGATTTACTCATCTCGCCACTGCTCATGATAGGCCTTGTATGTAAGTTCCCCTGCTTAATAAACCTGCCAATCTGGAGTGGTCTGCTCTTTCTTCATTCTTTCCTTGCCCACTGTGTACAGAGAGCTAGTTTGTGAACCAAAAACAGAAAAGGAAAGAACAGGAAGAATCATTCTAATGTAAAGATGAAGGACATCTTCATATAGCATGATGGAAGAATATTGAGATACCAATACTCGATTCAAGGATTTTCACTCCTTTGTTCAACAAATTGATTGACTGCTGAGGGGACAATAATTAAGAATGGACCCTTTATGCTGGCAGATCAAAATATGATAAATTTAGATCCTGCTTTGTCATGTACAGGGTACTGTATCTAGACAATTTCCTATTCTTCTCCCAGCAACCGTTTGTTGCCTTAGCTGAAAAGAAAGGTTATCCAGAGGATTCTCCATAGTATTTTGTTGTTTTGCTGTTCTTTGTTTTACTGAAGGTCAGTGAAAAGGCCCTTGATGTAGAAGCTGTATTTCTCCTGACCGGCATTTATGGCTTTCATTGTGCTTTATAAAGAGCCATCTCATTTCATATCCAAATTAAGTTACCGATAGCATTGAAAATAAAATCAATTTTTCTTTATCATTATTCTTGCAATTGGATACCTCTGTGACTTTTATGACTTCATTATATCAACTAGAAGTAGGATCTGTTATTAGATTTTCAGCTTCTAGTGGGAGGGAAGTCTAGGGTATATGGTGATTCAATTATACATTCAGCAACTGAGGAAATAACTACAGGATGGACTTTGGATCCACTGTGACCTGAACCTAGGCATAAAACTCCATTTATCACCTGGCTTCCAGAGACCACATATTGACTGGCGGACCACTGTGGCATCTTGGGTTTGCAAGGGTTTGTCAATCTAGTGCCAATTTAAATTCTTCTTTTCCTCAGTGCATATCACCTTGGTAAATGGCTGCATTCTCTTTGGAGAACTCTTAGAAGAAGAAAACTTAAAGTACATGGTTGTTACATTGTTTTAGAGTTTTTCTAAATGGATTCCAGCCTTCAAACAAGATATTCTGGTTTACAAACTGAGTTACAAGCCAGAAATCTCCATGTTGGCTGACACCAGGAGATAGATCTAAATAATAACATAATAATTGTGAGAGGTCTAAGTTGTAAACAGACTGCTGAAATATAGACATTCAGAAGTAAATGGAGACGATATTATTGGAAATTGAAAGAAAGAAATTTCTTGTTATATAGTGGCAGAAAGCTTAGCAGAATTATGTCCTGCAGTTATGTGAAAAGCAGAATATGTCAGTGATTACCTTGGATATTTAGCTAAGAAGATTTTCATACAAAATGTTGAGGAAGTGGTCTGGATTATTATTGTTGTTTGTAGTAAAATAAGAGACTGAAGAAAGAACTGTTAAGTGATTAAAAAACAGAAACAAAAAACAGAACGTGATGGTTTGGGAAATTCTCAGCCTTTCCAGATTGCAAAAGATGCTAAAAGTTAAGAGATCTGCTGTTAGTAAAGTCTGTTCTGTAGAGAAAGCCAAGTGTGTTCCTGAACAATCCTTTGCTAGTACCTCAGAAGAATCAATAAGTCAAAGCATTCAGTCACATAAAGGGCTTTTTAAAGAGATTAAGCGTGCGATTTGGGGATACCCAAAGCTATCTCAGTGGGGGCCAGGAATAGAGATGAAATTATCCAGGAATGATCTGTGGAGGAGCCTCATGTCTAATGGGGTGAATCTCATGACATACTTGGGAGTTCTTGAGACTCTTCTAACAGCAGTAAAACTGCCAGTTTGAACTGAAAGGGATACAGAAAGAATAAAATGAAAGCAGGAGGCCCGACTCACAAAATTATACAGGCAGTAAACAGTCTGATAAAAGTACTTGGCTTCAAACATGTACTATCCTTCACTAAATAGGAAAGATGATTTTGAGGTTGGAGCCACAGACTTAGATGGAGGAGCCCTTGTCTACAAAAGATTATCCCCAGAGCTTGAGACCTAATAGAGTTTGCCCAGTTGGATTTCAAAAGTACTTGGGGCTAGTGTCTTCTTTTGGCCATCCATTATCTTCCCTTTTGACCAAGAATGTTTAATATTTATCCTATGTCTGTGCAGCCATTGTAGTTGGGAAGCAGGTAACTTTTCTGGGTTTATAACTCCACAGATAGAGAAGGATTTTGTTTAAGGATGGATCACATCCAAAATCTGAATATTTAGTTGATCAGATCTGAGACCTTGGGTTGATGAGACTTAGATGGGACTTTGAAGTTTGTTTTCTGTTTGTTTGTTTTTGAGGTTTTGACCTTTGAATTCACATGTTAAAAGTTGAAACTTGTGAGGATGTTAGGATGAGGTGAATGTATTTTGCATGTGGGAGGGAAAAAATCCTGTGCAGGTCAGAGTATTGGCTCTCCTAGGTTAAATAGTACTCTCCTTAAAAAGTGTCCATGTCCGAATCTTAATCTTTTAAACCTGAGAATATGTCAGCTTACATGGCAAAAAGAGAGTTGCACATATGGGTATATTAAGATGAGAATGTTGAGATACACAATTTTTTCTGTATTATTGATGCAAATCCAATGTAATTACAAAAGTTCTTATGAGGGAGTACATTACTAAAGAATGCTTGTGGTATGAGCCTGTGTGGAGAGTAGGGGAAAGAAGCTAGACTGAGCTTCAGCAAATACATGAGAAGCTTTGGACCTGAGACACCTCTTCAGTATTTACCAGATGGAGATAAGAGGACCTGGTCTTTATACACTGGCATCAATCAGTCATTGGAGATGCAGAATTTCTTAAAATGAGGCATGGCCTTGAGAGAGGCCTTCATCTTCAGTCAAAGTATTCCTCCAAAAGAATGATACAGCTGATGTCTCTCGTAGCACTGAGAACAGCTGTGAGAATAAGGTCTTTATTCCTCAAGGGAGATCTGGGAGCACATCAGAGCATCAACCACAAAAATCAACTTGTGTAGCAATTCCAGAGCACATACAATTACAATTTCGGTGAGATCAGCCTTGAAGCTACGTAACTTAGAGATTCCTTTAGGGTCAGCATAGAAGCTGACCGAGATTTAAGCTGAGAGTTTAATTTACTCTTTTTATTTTCCTCCATTTAATTTCAGTGCTGGCAAGAGCAGTACCTCACTTTACTGTCCTTGTAGTCATTGTTGCTGCCACAATGGTTAATAACATAATAGCTTATTGGTCCCTTAAGGGACTTGTTTCAGTAAGGACATTATCACAATCAACCATAGATGATAATTTGATTAACTATGATGCCACTGCATGACATGATTCTTAGCATCCAATTTCCCATTTTCAAGGAGCTCGCTTTCATGTTCAAGCCCAAGGACACAATCAAACCAATCACAAAAAGCCCGTCTCTGAGTGTCTTCATCCTGAGGCTTTCCTGGTACTAATTTTTGTATCACTCAGGATTTCTGTCAGGAATTTAATATACGACAGAGAATTTAATATAAATAATTGTTTTCCAGGACTGGAGAACTGAAAAACCAAAGAAAGAACACTAAGTTAGTACAGAAGTAACTTCAGAAAACAGCTTTTGTCTTCAAGGTCAGGGAAAAGAAGGGAAATAAAACTAAAGAATATTAGAATTTAGTAACATAGGTAGGATTCCTACAAAGTTGGGATTCAAATCAAGAGGAGGGTTCCAGTTCTACCAGTGCTAAGGCCACATGGTCGTGGACAAGGGGCCCTTGCGAAGGTGGGCAGTAACCAGCTGTTACTAGTAGCCTTGAAAGACTATGAAGAGGCAGGTCCTGCAATGTGGAAAAAAAAAATACAGCTTGCAAAATGGATATAGCTGTTGTTGCCAGAGTAAAGGACTACCTGATTGATACTAATAGGAAGTAAAACAGAAAACAGCAAATCCTGTCTCTTCAGGCCTTCCGTCTCCCCCTAGCATTGCCCACGGCAAAGCCCAACAGGGAATGAGCTGGCAAGATGGAAATGTGATTTACAGAATCTCAGCTTTAGCATCACAAAGAGGAGACCTAGGTAAGTTCCAAGTTAAGAAAGAACATATGATTCATGAAGGAATCATATGGAAAATTTAAAATAGAGACAATGTGTTTATATATGCAAGAAATATTTCTTAGACACTTTTTTATGGGATGTGGAAGTGGTTGACTCAACACCTTTTACCTTGCCTCCTACTACTATAAAAGCTGGAAATCTAAATACTTGGCTCTCACTCTCCCTAGCAATTCCAATATGTTATTTCACTTAGTTCTGACCAATGAGGACGAAATTACATAAATTTAAAAAGACGGTCTTACTTTATGCTCTTCATCACTTCCTTCCAACCTTTGCAACACAGATATAAATATCCAACACTATTTAGGGACTATAAATTTACCAACGTAAGAATGAGATTTAAATGCTAAGACTGGCAGAGTAGAAGATAGAGTTTGGGTCCCTGCTAGCACCTTTGAGCCACTGTCCTACCTCCAGCACAATTTTTTTGTGTGTGTGAGATAATAAACCTACATTGATTTAAGATGCTTTGGTCAGGTTTTCTATTATTAACTACAAACCTTAAGGAACCCTAATCTTAATTAATGCATTGTGAAACACTCCAGCAATTTAGAGGCAGTTTACTTATAGTCTATTCTTGGAGACACATATTTTACAGAGCAAAGTTTTAAGAAATTCAGGGTAACTTTGTTTTGTTTAGTTCTAAGTTATAAATTAACCTAGGTTATCTTGGAAAACGAGTAAATCTTTCTAGGTCCAAAATTTTCTCAACTATAAAATTTGCTGTAGATTTTGATGAAATCAGATTACAATTATAGATTAAATTCAGGCTTCCTCTTCAGTAGGAAAGGATGGAATAAGCAAATGATGAAGTAACTGAGCTGAGGACTATAAAACATTGTTGAAATCCATAAAAATGGAATGAAAAATATAAAAACAACATGTCATACATAGAATTAACCAGATGGAAAGCCCTACAACGCTCATGTTGTACTCAGGGACAAAGAACCAAATTGAAAGGCCAACCCTAGAATTCTGGCTTCAGCTCCAACATGTGAAGTGTAAGAAGTACTCACTACCCATTTGAAACAAGAAAGAAAGAGGATAGAAAATCTGACTATTGATGGCCAACAGACACGATGCTCCGTGTCATTCATCATCAGGGAAATACAAATCAAAACCACACTGAGATACCACCTCACGCCAGTCAGAGTGGCTAAAATGAACAAATCAGGAGACTCTAGATCCTGGCGAGGATGTGGAGGAACGGGCACCCTCTTACACTGTTGGTGGGAATGTAAACTGGTGCAGACCCTCTGGAAAACAGTGTGGAGGTTCCTCAAAAAGTTAACAGTAGAACTCCCCTCTGACCCAGCAATAGCACTGCTAGGAATTTGCCCAAGGGATACAGGAGTGCTGATGCCTAGGGGCACATGTACCCCAGTGTTCATAGCAGCACTCTCAACAATAGCCAACTCATGGAAATAGCCTAATGTCCATCAACTGACAAATGGATCAAGAAGATGTAGTTTATCTATACAATGGAATACTACATGGCAATGAGAAAGAATGAAATCTGGCCATATGTAGCAACAGGGATGGAACTTGAGGGCATTACGCTAAGCGAAACAAGTCAGGCAGAGAAAGACAGATACCATATGTTTGCACATATAGGTGGATTAGGAGGAACTTAACAGAGGACCATGGGGGAGAAGAAGGGGAAAACAGGTGGGAAGAGGGAGGGAGTCAAACCATGAGAGACCCTTGAATGCTGAGAACAAACTGAGGGCTGATGGGGGTGTGGGAGAGGGGAAGGGGGTTGATGGGCATGGAGNAAAAAAAAAAAAACAACAAAGGAAAATCTGACTATCAGTGACTTTTCTTGGACACGACAGAGAAATGAGGTCCCAGGGCAAACCAATACCTGATGTCTGGAAAGAGTAATGCTTCTACATTAACTCAGTAACTGAGATCTCCTGGAACAGAAAGTGCTGGAGGAACATATAAGAAATAATTTAATGAATTTCTGGAAACAGATTATGGGTTAGTATAAGAGTAAGAAAATCCTGGGAGCCAGAATTTTCTTGTTCCCTACACTACATAGTCTTTTCACCCAGAAACATCACCAGTTCCTCATAGTGAGGATATGGGAAAGATTTCCTAATGGTCCTGGGATGAGGAAGGAAAGAGTGAACATTGCAAAACACCCACAGTCTTATTTAGAAAAATAAATAAATAAATAAAACACCTATGATTCCGTTCAAATGGCTTGAACAGAACACAGTTCTGAAACTGGATTCCAGGCAGGGTAGGGCATTACTTTCAACTCCAGCAGTAGCACCAGCCTTTCTGTATTAATTGAGGATAAAACCAAAAACTAAACAAACTGTAAAATTTCTTGTTTCAACTCCAAAATGCAGAGCTTAGATGCTGTCATTCCTGTCCTTACAATGAGAAAGAGAAAGAAGTGAACAAACAGAACATTAATGTCTTTTCTAGGACCCATTAGAGAACTGAGATCATAAAGGCAAGCCATCACCCAAAATTTGTAGACAGACAAACACAGAATCACAGCTGAGGAGCACCTGGGTGGCTCAGTTGGTTAAGCATCTTACTTTGGCTCAGCTCATGATCTCAGAGCTCATGAGTTCCAAGCCCTGCATCAGGCTCTGTGCTGACAGCTGGGAGCCCGGATCCTGCTTCAGATTCTGTGTCTCCCTCTCTCTCTGTCCCTCCCCCACTCTGTCTCTGTCTCTGTCTCTCTCAAAAATAAACATTAAAAAAAAAAAAGAATCACAGCTGAGATGAGTTTACCGGGAGCAGGGCCAGTGGAGCCATAAACTGGTAGAAACATTTAAATAGTCATTTCGTCAAATTGCTGGAGGCTGAGTGTGGGTTGGTATAAGAATAAAAAACTCTTGGGGGCCTCAGTCTCAAGGTAGCTCTCATACTTTCCTGGCTTTTACCGCCAGAAACCTCACCCGGTTCTTAAGGTGAGAAGTCAAAAATGATACCATTAGGGCTCTGACAAGTGAAGGGGAAAAATAATCATTGTGAAATACTCCCAGAGCACTCTCCGTAACAAAGACCAGCTTTCAAGGTAAAAACACTTTACCACAGCCTTATCCAAACTGAGGGACCGCCACTTTTTCTGTCTATGGCCCCCTTTAGCCTTTTTGTCTCACCTATGGAGAAAAATATATAAGTTAAGATACACTTGTTAAAGTCACAGCCCAGGTACACAGACTGCTATAAAACTGAGATTCAATCATAAAATTATAGAATAATACCTGTCTTAACACCTTACTACCACCACCAAAACTCCAGAATAACAACAAAGGATTAAAGTTGACAGAGCTAAAAGTACATACTCTATTTAAGGAGTTTTCAAGGAAGGAAGTTTAAAGATAACTCGTGGGGAAAAACAAAAACAAGAACTCTAGAGGAATTTGAAGCTTCTAGAATCTATACAGAAAAAAAAACTAAACACAGCCCAGCACCACCGAATTAACATAAAATTCACAATAAAGGTTTATTTACTTCAATTTCTATTACCTGAGATACCATGTTTAGCTTTAAATAATAAATTGAAACATGCAATGACAAGGCCAAAACCAAAAAGCATCAGATCTGGCTCAGATATAATGAAGATGTTGGGATTATCAGGCAGGTGTTTACAATAACTATGGTTAGTAGGTTAGGAAAAAGTAAACTGCAAGCTTGGAAGAACTTCCAATGACCAAAACTGGAGCAATTTGAGCCAAAAATTAATAATGTATAGATTATATCATAAATTATAAAACAAATGCCCAAGTCCATACCGATAAAAAATGATTGAATAAATACACAAATGGAGGAGAACAGCATCTATCTGGAGATAGATCTGCCAGATGGAGAGTTCCAAATAATTTTATGTGCATGCTTCTTCCTCAAGGAGGTGGATCATAACTTCCACCTCACAAATAAGAGGTGTGAATAGTGACTTTCTTCAAGGAATACTGCATTGATAGGGGAAAAAGAGCAGCCGTGCATTGGAGGCACTAAAACCATTACCTAGCCAGATGATCAAAGTTAACATCAGCAATGATAAGTTGATAGTGTGTGCGTTGGACATGATGTTTTGAGAATGGCATTTTACCTTTACAGTCTTCATGAAAACTCATACCTCAGTCTAACTGTGAAATACAGAAAATACTGCTTAAAGGATATGCTACAAAATACCTGACTTATAACCTTCAAAACAGTCAAGGTCATCAAAAACAAGGAAAGTCTGAGAAACTGTCACAGACAGCCAAAGGGGACTTGACAACTAATTTTAATATGGTATCCAGTCACAGAGAGAAGACATTAGTTAAAAACTGAGAGAATGTGAATGAGTGGACTTGAGTTAACAATGGGATTGATGTTATTTACTTAGCATGACAAATATACCACTAATTTAAGATATTAACATTTAAAAAAATTGGGTGCGGTTGCATGGGAATTCTGTTCTCATAGGTGATTTTTTTGGTAAAATTATCTGAAATCATCTATTTTTAGAAGTCAATCTGCTTGAGGTAGCTGGGTGTTCAGTTGGTTAAACATCTGACTCTTGATTTTGGCTCAGGCCATGATTTCATGGTTTGTGAGATCGAGCCCAACATTGGGCTCTGTGCTGACAGCTCAGAGCCTGCTTGGGATTCTTTGCCTCCCTAACTCTGCACCTCCACCCCAGCTTGTGCTCAATCTCTCTCTTAAAATAAATAAGTAAACATTTTTAAATGTCAATCGGTTTAAAGATTATCATAATATGAAATATTCTAAAGTCTATTCATAGGGATGTTAAGAGCTTTATTCCTTTAAGATTATTTTGTTGTTGCTTAAATAATTTGCAAAGAAATTATTCTTAGCTCTGAAGAGAAGAATAAGATGAAAGAAACTCATGTCCCCATGCAGCCAACATTTTATTTAGTGGAGGGCAGCGAGGAGAGGAGACCAAGGAGAAAACATAAATAAGGTAACACATACTCAGGCAAATATATCATGTAAATGCAAATACTATGTTGAAATTAAAATTCAGTGAGATAATATAGTAAGACTGAGTGTCTATTCTTCTATAGGTATATGTACTATTTCTCATATTTATTAACAAACTCAAAATATTTAGCTTTTCTATACTGAACTTTTTTTGTGTGCATGTGTGTATGTGTGTGTGTGTATGTGTGTCTGTTTGTAATGGCAGCAAACACAGTACCCAGTCGAGTATAGGGGACTCAACTCCACATGTAAGTGAAATTATATGACATTTGTCTTTCTCTGACTTATTTCACTTAGCATGATACCTTCTAGGTCCATCCATTAACCACTATGCTGTACACCTGAAACTAATGTAAATACTCAAATAGAAATAATAAAACAAATAAGTAAATAAATGCTACCCAATGAAGTGTCGTTTAAACCCCTCCCCCTCCCAAACACACACACACACACACGCACACACACACAAAACAAGTATAGGGGACTAGAGTTCAAAAAAATTGAGAACTGTTGATTTAAATAATTTATTTCTTAAATATCTTCGAAAAGACACAAGTTTGGTTGTCTCTCAAACCTTTGTGCTTGTTCAAGCAGCCTATTCTACTTTTAATACCTCCCCGTGTTGTGTTGAAGGTGTGCTGAAAGCTGTCAGTATCCCAAAGGGGAGGCTCTCTGTACCTAGGTTCAGGCCATTTGCAAGCCAGACCCTCAGGCACAACTTTTAAAAGTATGCAAATATATACAGTCCTATGGGACTGCAAGTGTAAGCCACATTGGCCTGCAGAGCTGGTGGTGTCCCTCACGGGGCAAGTGTGTAAGCTGTTCTAGGAGGTACCCTCTACCTAGAGCAAGGCAGAGGGAGGGCCCCAGAAGATATCCACAGCCTATGTTTCTTGAGAGCAATTCCACAATCTACTAATGAGTGCGAGACACGAATTCTGCCCCTCAGGCCAAAGATCCGGAACACATTAGGAGGCTCCCTTTACAGAAAGACTGGGAGATGGAGGGTGTGCCTCAGTGTACTGTATGCAAAGTGCCCTGGGGGTGGCAGTCTGCCAAAAACCATCCCTCGGTTTGCCACAGTGCTGTGGGGCTCAGGAATGCAAGTCCCCGTGGTCACCAGAGCCAGGCAATCAAGTTGTGTCCCCTGGGTAGCATTTGTAAACGTGAGGGGCCAGATGTAAAAATCAGGGTACCAGCCATGTATAAAGCTTCTCTTTAGGAGCACTGGTGTTCTGGAATACTGCAGGGGAAAATTGGAAGATAGCGTCCCTCCTCCCAGGCCTCTGGAAAGGATACAATCGGCCCCTACAGGTGTATTTAATTAGAAGCCTGGCTCTCAGGCTGCAGCCTTGATGATTAGATAATCAGCCTCCTTCACAGTAAGACTGACTTCCTAGGTCTCTTGCCTCTTGCTGTGTCCTCGAGTTAGTAGCTGTTTAAGAGCTCTTTGTTTTTTGGTTTCCGTCCTTTGGGACCCCCGAGCATAAGAGCCACTGGCCGCCATACGTAGAGGTGTCCCCTGGTAGCAGCTGCAAATATCATGGTACCGGACCGGTGTGTGAGCTCCTTTCTTGCTGACACTGATTATGCAGTCCCATGGGACCAGGAACATAAGCTTCCCGGGCTTCCAGAGCCAGACAGTAAAGACGTGTCTCCTGTGCAGCAGCTGTAAAGGTGGGGGCACCAGACACACATGTAAAAGCTGCCTTCTGTGAGAGACTGGTGTTCAGGAGCATGGCCAAAGGGGAGTGTGAAGATGGAACTTGCCGGTGTCTGTCCCTGCAGGGTGCTCTAGGAAGCTCCTAGATGTGTGTGCTACACTAGATCCCTGCTTCTCAGGCCAATGCTTTCATATGAACTGATGAGCCTCCTTCACTTCAAATTTGGGCGTCATCAGCTGCCTCTGAGCCCGACCTGGGAGCAGGTAAGTGTTAGCGTGCGCACCCTTTTGGAGCTGTCTCTCCCATGGCTACTATTTGCAGGTCTTGGGGCATGGGACTCTTTGTTTTTCAAAGTTAGGTGTTTGGGGGCCTTTCTCTCAGGTGCAGGTCCTAAAAATTGAGGTGCCTGATGTGGAGTTCCAGTCCTTCGCTTCTTAGAGGTTCTGGGTTTTAAAGTTTTTCTTGGTTGTAGGTTGCTGCTGGAGGTGAGGTTTATGATGAGATTGTGTCCCAGGTTCTTCTACTTATTTAGATGTGGTTTTTCTTCTTGTTTGCTGGATGTGTCATTGTTGCTCAATCCGATTTTAGTTTGTGCGTGTTTTTGTTTTTGTTTTTTTTTTTGAGGAAATTGTTTCACATATAGCTGTAAACTTAGTATCTCTGTGGAAGGAGGTGAGTTGAGGACTTTCCTACGTTGCCATCTTGAACCAGAACATCTAAACGTCTACTTTTGTTAGAGTGATCATGAAAGTTCTATATGACACACATTTAACTGATACCAGAAAGGTTAAAAAAAAAAAAAAAAAGCCAAGCATGCCTGAGTGGTTCAGTCGGTTAGGCGTCTGACTCGATTTCAGCTCAGGTCATGATCTCATGGTTGTGAAATAGAGCCATTCTCAACATGGAGACTGTTTGGGATTCTCTCTCCCTCTCTTTTTCTCTCTCTCAAAATAAATAAACATTAAAAAAAGCCAGCCAAGCAAAAAAGAGTGAGGAATAATTTCAGGCAGTAGGAATAGATACTACATGAATCTCAGGGCCACAATGACCTTATATTGTTTGAAAAAGAGTAAGAAGAGTACTGTGGTTGGAGAAAAATGGGAGAGACCGACAGAGGACTGGGAGAGGAAGAGAAGGAGACAGAGAGGTGAGGAAGGCACAGGTGGAGAGAAGGAGAAGAGGATTATTAATGTGCTCAAAAATGTGGGCTCAAGGTATATATTATTAAAGTCATGAAAGTAATATTTGAATTTCATTCTTGAGTGCAATGGTAAACTTGTAATGAATTTTAAGCAGGTGTATTAAATAGCTCCAAACTTTACATTTTGGACTGTTGCCCCTTTTTTAATTTGACTCATTATGTCTCAATGCTTGCCATGCTCTTTGTGTCTTTTTCACTCCTTTGAAAGCAATGAAATATCAAGGCTGATTAGAATTACATGTATAGCAAGGATAAATAGGCTTTAATGGAGCTCTGAAGTGCATGAAGTTTGGTGAATTGATTATGATCTCAATTTGGCCACTTATAAATCTATTTTTAATTTTCTTTCTGCATGATCTCTTTGCTGTTTTTCTTTTTAAATAAGATTCACGTAGTAGGGTACTTCCATATCAAAACCAAGTATTATTATTTTTAAATGGCTTCTGTAAAAAGGTGCATATTTTTCCTAAGACTTACACATATTACCCAATATTTTCCTTATTTACCCTTGGACCAGTGGAATCTGGCTTTAGCCACAAAGTCAGGGACGTTTAGCATGATGCAAGGTACCAAAGATAGTAATAAGATCATGCTTAGGGGTCACTATTTGAATATGCTTCAGAATCCAAATTGGGATGGAAAACCAAGTTCCAAGTTAAAATATGTAGTGAGATTTAGTTGAAAAAAGTAAAGCAAGGCAGACACTAGGAAAATTGGAAAAGTGTAATGAATTAGAGTCTTTGTTAAATGGTAGTAATTTTTGGTATAATAATGTGTTATTATAATGTGATACTATGTTGCTCTAAATGGCATATTTTTGTGTGATACTTAGTGCTTGTCAATACCTTGCCAAAACTAGGTAGATGCTGACTTTAATATGTAACCCCTTCTGGGCTGCTTGAGAGACAATTTCCAAGACTATTTCTTAAATGTAATTTTATCTAATCTCACTCAGGTGAGTTTTGTTTAATTGTAACCTCATCTAAAGACACTGCTGAAGACCTGTGGTGTTTCTTTAGCATTCTTTATTTTCTTCTAGTTTTAAGCATTTAGTAAATTGGATACAATGGTATATTCTACAGGACTGTTTTATGCTAGTTTTGTCTAGAAAGTCATCATATATGTTTCTTCTGAAAAGTTAGGCAACATCTTCAATTCTTCTAAGAGTTTGGAAATTTGCATTGTTTTATTTTGACATCTACATTCTTTAGATCCTTAGGAAAGATGAATATGTGGTATGCTATTCTTTGCTTTTAAATTTATTTATTTTGAGACAGAGCATGTGTGTGTGTGCATGTGCACAAGCAGGGGAGGGGCAGAAAGAGAGGGAAAGAAAGAGAATCCCAAGTAGGCTCTACCATTTTCTAGAGAATTACACATGAAATCACAGAGTACTAGACTGATTAGACTGATAAAGTCTAGCCCAGGCTGTGTAACTTATTTTTGAATCCCTCTAATAGTAGTAAACATATTACTCCCTTAGGTTACTCATGCTGTCTTTGAGTGGAACTTACTGTTAACAAATGGTACTTTCCAGAGTTTCTTCTAATCTCTTAACGCCGCATTCACATAGATCAGTATTAATGTTGCCATGTTGAATATTCTGATTTTATTTTCCCTAGGCTAATGTTCACCTTCTCTGAAAAATCCCTTTCTATGGGGTGTCTAGGTGGCTCAGTCGGTTAGGCATCAGACTTTGGCTCAGGTCATGATCTTGCAGTTTGCGGGTTTAGCCCTGCGTTGGGCTCTGTGCTGACAGCTAGCCCAGAGCCTGGAGCCTGTTTCAGATTCTGTCTTCCTCTTTCTCTGCTTCTCCTCCACTCATGTTCTGCCTCTCTCTGTCTCAAAAATAAATAAACTATAAAAAATTTAAAAAAACCTTCTCTGATATGTTATAAAGTCCACATACAAGTGAAAATACATTATGTGTGAAGTAATGTGTATGTTAAAGGTATATACATATATCTTCAGAGTGATATTTATGGACACATAAATTGATTTTATACATGAAATCATCATTAATGTTCTTTTCAGTGTAGTCTGATTTCTTTTGCTTAATATTTACATCTGGGAATTTTCTGCCAATTTTTCCGGTTGCTCTGCCTAAATCTAGTAGCTCAGTATTAGCATGTTTAGGGTTGAATATATTAATAATTTCACTTAAGCAAGTTCCTAAAACCACTGAGAGGATGCACAGTCATCTTTCAACAGATTTGATCTCATCGTGTGTTTAAGCTGAGCATCAGACATCTTTAATGAATTGCATGGGAAGGTTGTACTCCGGCTCAGTAACTGCCTGTGTGCCTCAGCAACATAAATTATAGTGAAATGTAGAACAAAACAATCCAGGAGTCAGCTGACCAGAATTGTCTTATAAAAAGGGTTATTTTCAGTCAATTACTCTGAATTATAAGAACAAAATACTTAGTATCACATTTTATGAGCTTCAGCAAGACTCTAATAATAAATTTTAAATTGATATTGAAAATTTACTTTAAGGAAGATAAAGCGTCCTCGGTATCACAGTTCAGATGTTCCAAATATGATAATGTCTGTGTTCAGATAGAAATTTTAGGAAATGAATTCTGTCTTTACCAGCTGCTAAAGAGAGTCTAAACAGAAATTAACATTTATTAACCTTATATAATATGCTAGACACTACTTTCACTATGGTAAGTATTATCAAATGCACATACCTATAGATACGCATGTGTATGTATTTACTTTTTTCTACTAATTCTCAAAACCGTATTCTAGATGTTACTTGGACCCAAACACAGTATGTTTTTGTCCAAGGTAAAGCAATAGTTACCAAATATTAACTTAATGGAAGTAATGGCATCTTAAGACACCAGATACTTCAAGGCATGTACAAAGAACTTGTATTTATTCAAATAAGTTTTTGTGTCATTACCAAGAAACACTTCATTTAAAAAAATGTACCAAAATGGGCCAAATTGTTGGTTTTTATTAGTACTCATTATAAAACCAAATGTTCATTGTAGTTGCAGTGGGAAAAACATATAACTTTGCCAGCTTTCCACATTTTCCACATACTAGTATTTACATGAGTGCTCTGTTTTTGTGACCAGATTCCCATTGCTAGATACTCGCTTTGTTATGTGATAGCCTATTTTGATGGGGACAGAGAGGATGTCATTGGCCTAAATAAGGTGAAATTGTGTGCTTCCTCAGTAGGCAGCCTCTTGGGTGATAAGCCACTGAACCTTAACACCATCAAGATAGCAAAGATAAAATCTGTCAACTAGAATAAGGCCTGTAGTTTTCAAAAGAAAAAAGTGAAGCCAAGGAAGGTTAGTTTGGCCTTCCTATATTTACAAAATGATAAATTAGATAAAAATGACAATATGAAAACATTGGTATCTATTTTTTAAATATTTAAGCATTATAGATACTAAAAGATTTGTGCAATAAGTGAGTTTTTATTTTTTATTTTTTTGGTTTGGCTATTGATATTTCTAATGAAATATTTTTAAATATCATATTTATGTATATGACTTGGCACCTTAATTTTTTATTCAATTTGTTTTCTTTTTTCAAAATATATATAATGATTCTAGGTAAGTGCTATCTTCCAAAACTCATACGGTAAAAATTCCCAGATAGCCAATGATAGGTATAAGAATATTGTTGTGTAAGGCAATTTTAACAGTTAGTGAGGAGTAATAGGCACATATTTCATGCCCTTAGGAAAAAGACCCCATAATTTAAAACTGGCAGGCTTAAATATAGTCTGTCAAACACTAGATAAAGTATAAAGACAAGAACATTAATAAACTTAATCTTTGTGATTCTCCTTAAAGTCATTCTTAAAGATTCTAAGAAGTGTTCACAAAATCTCAGAAGGATCACAGTTGTTACTGAAAGACTACTCAGCGGGGAAGTGTTGTTCTTTATCCAACTTGTTCTATTCAGATTTCTTTCTATAATGTATCCTGACACAATCATTTTTGGGAAAGATACACAATCATTTCTAGACTTTTGTTCAATCTATGAATTTGGGACAGATACACAAACATGCAGTCCATTACAAGTCTTAATTTATTCCTGAAACTCCAAACCTGTATATCCATCTGCCTGAGTCACTTTCATCACCAACACTCTGGACCATAGAGTCGGTATCATTGTTGCTGTATCTCCCTAGCTGGTCATCCTGACTTTGACCCCGCAGTGTCAATACAGCAATCACACTGTTCACAGAAAACACTTATCCTAGATAAATGCTTCATTTCTTCAGATCTTTACTCAAAAGTCACATATTCTGTGAAGATTTTCCTGGTCACTCTAACTAAATTTTTAATGGACCATTATTCAATATCCCTTTCTCTTTATTTTTTCTTATGTGACAGATAGATAGATAGATAGATAGATAGAAGATAGATATATAGAGATAGATATCACATCTATCTATATAACATACGTGTTACATATAAGATAATTTAGCTTAGTGATTGTATTTCTCATCCTCAAAAAAATACCATAAAACATCATGGTGGGGGTTTTTGAATGTTTTGCTTATCACTGTATCCTCAGTATGTCAAGTAATGCCTGACACAGAGTAAGCACTTAGAACATTTGTTGAGTGAATGAATAAATGAATTCAATGAGGGATGAATTAAATAAGCTTAATTTGGATTCTGTAAGGAAATGGATTTTAAGGGGCAAGGGACAAGACTGTTTTCAGTAGCCCAAGGAAGAGATAATGATGGCTAACAATGGCAATGATGAGAAATAGAAGTTTTGGAATCGATTATAGAGACTGGATGGAATGTAAAGATTAAATCTATGGTGACAAGAAGAAAAACAAGGAGTATGGATATTCTACAGATGCTAATATTAGCAGTTGATTGAAGTTGATTCATACATACTTCAATTACATATAAAGTATAATTATTAGCTAATTGGGAGAGGGCATACTTGAGAAGAAAGGAAAAAAAAATAAGTTCTTTTTAGAGAGTGAAAAATGGGAAATGCTGTCAGTAGGTTAGAATTACTAGTTAGTATAAAGCATCTGAATGCCCTGAAAATTATTATTCCTTTACCAAATGATAAATCTCCAGTCCATAAGCATCAAACAAGGCTACTCAACATAACTTTTTATATTTTTTGGCTATTTCTTTTTTTATTCATTCCCTTCCTTTGCTTGTATCAGAAGATGAAATATTTATTTGGGAACAGTAAACAACTTTAGAGGTATATTTACATATTTTCTCTTTAGTTTTATGGCTATGTTCTTCCTTGGTAGTCAGAATATCATGGATAATAAAACTAAAAAAATGCAGAATGAAAGCCCAAAATCCTTTGGCAATACATTATATTAAAGATAGTAAAGATAGGAACCTCAGAAATGAGCAGTTGTACTTATCAAACAACATTTCTGGCCAAAAAAAAATAATGAAATCAATTATATTTTGGATACCAATGCATGCTGCTCAGAGCACTGTCAACTGCTCTTCACTAACTGACTGCATAGTATTTCTGTATTCTTGATACTGAATTTCACTTCATTTAAATGTTTGCATGTACATATTAAGTGTTTTCTGCAATAAACTAAGCATCTCAGTTTTTATCTTGAAGAAATTACTGTCTTTTGGGAAAAGACACATAAGTAGACCATGCATAATAAACTATAGGCATTAATTTAAATGGTAGAGATATCCAAAGTCTCTGAGATCAGAGAAGGGAGAAACCACAGATGATATGGGACATAGTTCCACTGAGTCAGCATGGAGATAGTATGGGAAGGAAGACTTCATTTAGGTAATGTTATAATGACTGGTACAGGAAAGTATTACAAGGGACCTAGTCCATTGACGGATCTCTCTACTACCCATAAGCTTGATCAAATTAAATCTTTCTTTGTCATGTTTTTGTCATCTGTATGTTAGTCTAAATAATAGCAATACCTATTTTCACATAGTTGTTCAGAAGCTTACTTTTGTAACAAGTGCCTTTTGTAGCATATAAGACATTGTACACACATTGTTAATTTAATGTCTTTTTCTCTAAATGAATACATATGTCCAGAAAAAAATCCAAGATTTACTTACTAAATCGTGACTTTTTTTTCTAAGTAGGGACCAAGCACTAATTCACTCACGTATTTTATTTTTTTTAACTTGTATCAACAATATTTGTTCTAACCTAACTTTTTTTCAGGATTGACTTTGTGCTAGGTAGGACATATTACCTGTCCTCAAGGAAAGGCTTGGATACCACTGAGAAAGCACAGGCCACAAAGAGTCAGGGCAAAGAAGCTTCTACAAAGAATCTTCTAAAATATCTCAGATGAACTTATGGAGTCATAGATCAACAATTGCTCATGATTATTTTTGTTTTAAAATCATTAGGTAGTAGCAGGGGCGCCTGGGTGGCTTGGTTAAGCGTCCGACTTTCACTTAGGTCATGATCTCGCGGTTCGTGGGTTCGAGCCCCGCGTCGGGCTCTGTGCTGACTGCCAGCTCGGAGCCTGGAGCCTGTTTCAGTCTGTGACTCCCTCTCTCTCTGACCGTCCCCTGCTCGCGCTGTCTCTCTCCCTCTCTCTCCCTCCTAGAAATAAATAAAACATAAAAAAAATTAAAAAAAAAATAAAATCATTAGGTAGTGGCAGAAAAACATGCCAGCCAAAAAAATCAATGTAAAATTATTTTTATCAAATTATAGAGTGAGAAAATATTGAAATGTCAGAAATCTTTCAGCCAAGAGAGAAATTGCCAAATGAGCACTTTTGTGCCTCTTTGTTTTCTGCATGAAATATTTTGCAGTTTCAGTAAAGACATTTGGTTGGAAAGTGAGGCAGGGCGACAGGGTATGATCAGGTCTGTGGTTCATTCCTGAGAAAAATATCATCTGGTCAAACTACTGCAAGTTGTAGATCTATTTTACTGTTCATCCTGCTGTTATTCTCTCATACAAAATCAATTTTATCTGTTTTCAGAAAATAAAGGAGAAATTTAAAATGCTATGAGTGCCTATATTTTATTTTCAATAATGTTTTACTTACATGGCTTCAGCAGCATGCCTTGAAACAGCCTAACTTTTGAATTAAATCACCAAAAAATAATCTACACCTTTTTTTTTTTTCCAGAAACATTTAACCATTTGACTACATAAGCAGAGGTCCATAAAAATATAGACTGTTAGGAATGTTTATTCATTTTTTTAAATGTTTTTTATTTATTTCTAGGAGAGAGAGAGAGAGAGACACAGCGTGAGCAGGGGAGGGTCAGAGAGACAGGGAGTCACAGACTGAAACAGGCTCCGGGCTCCGAGCTGGCAGTCAGCACAGAGCCCGACGCGGGGCTCGAACCCACGAACCGCGAGATCATGACCTAAGCAAAGTCGAACGCTTAACCGACTAAGCCACCCAGGTGCCCCAGGAATGTTTATTTCTATACAGGCATGATTTTTAATTTTTTTTTTTTTTTTTTTGAGGGAAAGAGAATGAGCAGGGCAGAGGCAGAGAGAAAATCCCAAGCAGGCTCCATACCATCAGCACAGAGCCCAGTGCAGGACTTGATCTCATGAATTGTGAGATCATGACCCGAGCTGAAATCAAGAGTCAGGCACTTAACCTAGTGAGCTACCCGGGCTGGATGTTTTATTAGACATTTTTCCAGTTAGTCCCAAGACTTTGCAGTATATATAGACTATACTATTAATAATATTCCAAAATTATATATGAGAAACTGAGTTTTAGATAAATTATTGAATGGACCACAGATGGTAGGTGGAAGAATTGAAATTTGAATCCACTATTTTATTTTCATTTCAATTTCAAATTCTTTCCACTAGGCTATGCTATCTCTATATACCTTATATTTATTGTGAAATGATTATAGTTAAGACATATTGCTACCTGCTATGTGGGGCACCAAAGAATATGAACTTGACCAGTCCTCACAAAGCTTTTGAGATGTTCAAGAGAACACACACACATTACAATATATAATATGTGGAAATAAATAATGGAAAAACATTGCATAATGACAATTTTTTAGATCAGGACAAATGTATCTAAGTGTGATTTAAGAAATATATATATATATATTTGTTCTCTGCCTTGGGTTATTGATTAAAAAGTTTCTAAAACCCTTATAAATTCCTGAGTGATGAAAGTGATCACAGCATCTTACGTAAAGCTTCTGAATTCTTTGTAATTTCCCATCTGATAGGAATGTCTTTTGTTCCAATGAAGCAACTTTTGGTGGGATCCTGCACAGATTCCGGATGGATGTTGGTCACCAGAAATACCACACCATCATTAGAAACTTGGAACCATTAGACACATCCCCCTATCCTCTCTAGATTAAATTAACCATCATGCCTACATGATGGAAACTGTGTAAAAATCTCTTATCAGTGAGGTCTTGAGAGTTCTCAGGTTGATGAGCATTCATCTGGGACAATAGTGTACCCCAATTCCAGAGGACAAAAGCCCCTGTGCTCAGGATATTCCCAATCTTAGACTGTGTACCTCTTCACCTGGCAACTTATTTGCAGGATATAAATATCTTTTATAATATCCTTTATAATAAACCAGTAAACATAAGTATTAACCTGAGTTCTGTGAGCCATTATGGCAAATTACTGAAACTGAGTTGTGGGAACCTTTGATTTGTAACAAAGTTAGACCTGGGGACCCAATACTTAAGATTTGCATCTGAAGTGGAGCATAGTATGGTGGGATTGAGCCCTTCGCCTGTAGAGTCTGTGCTAACTTTGTATAGTTAGTATCAGAATTAAATTGTAGAACATCCAATTGGGGTAATCTAAAGGATTAGAAAAATAACTTGTTGTGTAAACCCCACACATTTGGTATCATGTGTTTTGAGAGAGAAACAATTTCTCTTGATAAGAGTCCAAGTTTGATCTGATGGGCAAGGTTTCAATAAAAGAGAGTACAGCATCATGTGCACCCAGGTCCAGGCATGCGAAAACTAAGCATATTTAGGTGATGACAAATTAAATGAGCATTTATTATAGCATAGAAGAATTGAGGTTGATACTCATAGTGGGAAATGAGTTCTGAAAAATAAATGCTTTAGAAAAATTTATTTTTTCTAAATATATAATATATATAAATATATATATTTATATATAAATATATAAAAATATATTTAAAATATATTTTCAATATATTTTCAAAATGAGGAATTTCAGTTAAACTCTTAAAAATGTAAAAAGAGCTAAATAGAAATTTTATTCTTAAAATAAAAATAATTAGAAAGTGAATGAATACATTTAATAGTAGATTAGAAAAGGCTAGATAAATAATTGAACTGGAATGCATGTCAGTTGAAATATTTCTAATTAAAACAGTGAGTACTCTAAGATGCTTGGAATTTCTGGAAAATGATGAAATTATTAATTTATATTAGAACTTAGTAAGTCAAGGACACATGCTCTGAAGTTTAAAGTAACAACTAAGCGGTGCCTAGGTGGCTCAGTAAGGTAAGCATCCAACTCTTGATCTCAGCTCTGTTCATGATCTCCTGGTTCATGAGATCAAGACCCACAGAGGGTGGGGTATCAGCACAAAGCCTGCTTGGGACTCTCATTCTCTCTCTCTCTCTCTCTTTCTCTCTCTCTCTCTCTTTGTCTGCCCAACCCTCAAAATAAATAAGTAACTTTAAAAAAATAAAAAAAATAAAGTAACAACTAAAAGAATAGTTAGATAATGCAAACAATAAAATTAGTAGAGAGAATAAATATTAAAAATATTTAATAAAGCTAAAAAGGGATGAGCGGAAAAGAAACAGAACATAAACATGGTGCAAATATAAGACAAATGGTAATAAAGTAGTATATTCAAATAGATACTACATTAAGTGTAAATAAAGATTTTATTTAGAAAAAAGATTATAAGACTAAGTGTTAAACCAACAAACCATATTCATCATAAAAATGATATAGTTTTGATGTAAAGCCAGAAGAAGATTGAAAACAAAATATGGGAAGAGATATACAAAGAAAGTTTCAAAAAATTGCTGGGTGTGATATAGTAGTATTAGAAAAAAATAAACTTTTAAGCAATAAGCGTTATTAGAGATAAGAGCTCTCACAGTGATAAAAAATTCTCTTTAAAGATAAAATGCAGTGAAGACTTAAATTCATAGCTATAATATTTTAAAAGCAAATTAGCATAACATGAAAGAGAAAGAAATAAATTCATACTCAAAGAGTAGGATATTAACACTGTTCTGAAATCAATGGATAAGACCAGCACATGAGAAGTTAGTAAGAATATAGATGTAAACAATAGAATTTCCCAACTTCAGTTGCATATATAGAACACTTCAACAAATTGAAAATTGTACATCCTGGTAAAGTGGAATGGCGTGGTAATCAAAACTGTCTCTTTGCCATGCCACAAAGACAATGTTAACTTCAGAATACTGAAATCATTTAAAATGTTTCCTGACCAAAGTGAAAATAAATTACACCTCAATAACAGAGATAACTAGAAAGTCTCAAATTGTTTGGAAATGTAGTTTTAAATAAGTCATTGGTTAAAGAAAGATTTGCAAAGGAAAATTTGAACTTGTGGAAGCAGCGAGATCTGAGTGTAGAAAATACGGATATATTTAATGAACATATTTGAACAAAACCGCTTTCCTTCTAAGCATTTTCATCAAATTTTAAAACAAACAGAAAATTAAACTGAAGTAGAATAGGAAAGTAGCAAAGATTATAACAGAAATTAATGGAATCGTAAATATAAAATAATGATGATCGGTAAATCCAAATTGTGTACTTGAAAAGATTAATAAATTAGATATAGGCTGAAAAGAGTGACCAAATAAAAGAGAAATTAAATACAAATTGCCTTTACCAGAAGAATAGATTATTATAGCACATCCTACAGCTTTTAAATATATAATAGAAAAATGTTATGAATAATGAAATACATTGAAAAATTTAGATAAAATAATAAAATTTTAAGAAAATCACAATTCATTAAATAAATGAAGAAATAAAAAAATCTGATTTATTCTAAAACTATTAAAGCTGTAGAATCTGTAATTTTAAAACTTCCCACAAACAATCCCCACATCCAAATTGTTTTATCAGTGAATCCTGCCAAACATTTGAAAAAGACATGGCAGAAATATTAAACTATATCAAAATAGACAAAGAAGGGATACATTTTCTAAAGCTCAAATAAATTTAAAATAAAAGCCTGATGAGAGCATTATGGGAAATAAAAATGGGAGGCTATTATCTTTCATAAGCATGGAAATTAAAATCATAAAATATTACAAAACCACAAAATCCAGGTCTCTCAATCTTTTTCTAATTAAGAATGCAAATTTGCTTTGATATCAAAAATAAGTTGATGTTATTTATTAAATTAACAGAGGATTAAAATAGTTCATCTCAATATATGCAGATAAAATTCAATATCCATTAATTATGAAATATTAAGTAAAACTGGAGTAGGAGGCACAGTGTTTAATTTACAGTGGGGTCTCTACAAATAACTTTCAGTCAACATCATGGATATGGTAATTTATTGATTCATTCTGAAGTCTAGAAAGTGACAAAGTGCTAACTATTGTTACTTCTATTCAACTTGTAACTGATGATTCTAGCAAGTGATTTAAAGCATGAAAGAAATCAGCAGTGTCAGGATGAAAAACAGAATGATACTCTCACTGTTTAGAAATCACATATTTGGGGGCACCTGGATGGCTAAGTTGGCTAAGCATCGGATTCTTGATTTCGGCTCAAGTTGTGATCTCATAGTTCATGAGTTCAAGTCCCACATCAGGCTCTGCATGGACGGTGCAGAGCCTACTTGGTATTCTCTCTATCCCTCTCTCTCTGTCCCTCCTCTGCATTCTCTCTCTCTCTGTCTCTCTCTCTCTCTATATATATATATCTCAAAAGAAATAAACATTAAAAAATTTTTAAATCATATATATTAAAATTCCAAACAATTATAAATAAGTTAGTATCAGATGGATTATAATGATAAAAGCTCAATATAAAAATCTACTGTACTTAATATGAATGTAATACATAAAATATATAATTTTTAAATTTAAAAATTGTACCAAATGCAACTACCCAATATATAGGAAAACATCAGTTATATTAGAATACACAATAAACACATAATAAAATATATGCAAGAAGTAGACACATACAAACTTAAAACATTTACTGAAAAAGATAGAAATCTTTTTTATTATAATTCCAATACAGTTAACATATAGCGTTATATTAGTTTCAGATGCATAGTATAGTGATTCAACAATTTTGTACATTACTCAGTGCTCATAAAGATAAATGCACTCTTAATCCCCTTAACCAGTTTCACACAACTCCCACCTCCCTCCCCTCTGGTAACCTTCAGTGTGTTTTCTATAGTTGAGTCTTTTTACTTATTTATTTATTTTTTTTAGATTGTCTCTTTTTTTCCCTTTGTTCATTTGTTTTGTTTCTTAAATCTCACATATGTGTGAAATTTTAAGGTATTTGTCTTTCTCTGACCGGCTTATTTCACATAGTATTATGCTTTCTAGATCCACCCATGTTGTTGCAAATGGCAAGATTTCATTTCTTTCATGATTGGGTTAATGGAATGTTCCAGGAATGAAATCTTGCCCCCACCACCACCACACACGATTTAGAAACAATAATAATCATGGACAATTGTTGACTTAGGATTCCATAAGTTCATTTGGGGTATTTTATCCAATTCTTTGTAGAAGCCTGTTTGCTCTGACATTTATTGGCCTGAGCTTTCTCAGTGGTTTCCTTGTGTTTCCTGATGGAAATACAATGATTAATAAGATAGTCACTTTTCTTAAATAATCTGTGGACCAATGATGGGGGGCATAATATTAAGCAAATAATTTCAGTTAATTCAAACTAAATGAAGTCCATTAATTGAATGTTCCAATAACACTCTGTTACTTTGCCTTGATGATATCCACTATTCTTATAAACTTCTTCGGTTTCTTTCCTTCTAGTTTGTATAACCTTTGAAGATAAGGAATAACTCTGTCTAGTTTATTTAGTATCTTCAGAGCCTAGTAAAATACAATTTAAGGCATGAGGTTTTAGTTGGAAATCAGTGAAGGAAAATTTACATTAAATATGAATAATATTTCTAAGATTGAAGCTATACAAAAATTGAAGGGACATTTTTATAAAATGTAGAAGCTTCTACCTGTTGATATTTGTAAGTTAAGGATTGAATTTCATGTCTATCTTGTAAGTTTTCCTACTTCCAAGAACAATATATTGATGTAGCTTAAATGTGTATTGAATGTATTGAGTTTTAAGAAGTATCTATAACAAAGGGAAAGGTTCACTTGGGTTAAAGTCATTTATGTGAATTATATTAGGTAAATGTCTGTGGAACAAGTCATAACTGTTCAGAACGAATAGTGGGCTCAGTTTTATCAAGGTAGATAAGAGCATGAGATAATGGGAAAGTTCATGAGGATACACACTTGTTCAACAAAATCCACTGGATATTTCTAACCCATTTTGTGAAGACAAATCTAACTTGGCTCAAATAGATGGTAAAACCAAAAAGGTTTCTCCTAAAGGAGCTGACATAATAAAACCTACCTTACTCTAGATCTTAGTACAATCTCTGGAAGGAACTCTTGTTTAGTATGGATGTACTAACTTGTATATCAGTTGTCTCCATGGTAGCTACACATGTGAGCATAGCATAAGGTGCAGAATCAAGCTATTGTAAACCTGAAACCAATGTAACATTATGTATCAACTATAGTTCAGTTAACACAGCACATTGTCTTACATTTTAGTATTACCTATTTCATCCAAAGTTAACTGTTATAAAATGATGGTGCCCATAATAAAGACCTGAAGGTCCTGCCAGATTATGTTATGAATGAACCAGCCAAATACAGGTTCTATTTACTAATATTAATATTATAATATACATTTTCTATGCCCTTATTTTTCTCTGTTACCAACCTGGGCCATCTAGAACCTGACTAATTAAATCAGATTACTTATGTCTCCCACTGGGTTAACCAATATAGTAATTTTTTAAAATGTATTTTTAAAATGACAAAGCTAAGTACTCTGCATACATTGGTTTGAATCTTCCTGTAAACCTTCACAGCAAATCTGTTAGATTTAATTATTTTTTTGCAAGGAGAGAAACCGAGGCTCTCTACATAGTAGAACTAAGAAAATAAAACACCTATAAGGTTTCAGGCAAGTAAATTGACTTTGTAGAGGAGAAGGTGGTAGAAAATAGGCAGAGTCAGAAAGAACACATGTTCTTTATAAAAGAGGGAGCCTTTATTTATAAAGCACCTACAGGGGCCATGACATTATAAGCTGTAGATATTTCTTTTGTTTTCTAAAAGCATCCAAATTCCTTTCATTCAATTTAGGGAAGAGTGAAGGGTATTCATAAAATGTCAGATTAAGGCAGTGACATTTTTGTTCAAATATCTGCTAGTAACAACTTTAAAACAATAGTTTATAAAACAGTAAACATTTTCAGTGTGATGTAAACTTCCTTTGCCAGCAAGTTTAAAGGAAGAGATTCAAATATTTTTTGAGAAGTAGTAGTGCTGTTAAAATAACTACATATTTTTATGGGTTACTACTTAGAAGGATTTATTTGGATGTGCGAGTCATTATTTGTTAAAAATGTCACATTTTTATAAGCACAATTTATATTTTCCCATGCCATGAATTTATATAAAATGTAGTGCAAGGTTAAAAAATATGCCACTCTGACGTTACTGTGATTGACTCTATTATATCTGTGGAACTGCATTAACTTCTTGCCTTTAATCTCATGCCCTTCTAATTCATCCTCCAAACTGTCTGTGAGGAATCTTCTATATGTAAATTAGATGATTTTACTCTTTTCCTTCAAGTTACTTAGTGTTTCTCCACTGCCTTGAAGATAAACCCAAATTGCTTTTTATGTCATACAGTCTTCCAGTGTTGGTACCAGCCATGAATGCCCTCCTCCTTCATCTTCTATGCACACTCTCTACTATATGAATGCTTGTCTCTTAATATTTACCTGGGTGTGTCATATGCTTCCTTACTGTTTGTTCTGTGTCTAGGTTGTTCTTTCTCCAGAATATCTAACTCTTCCTGGTATTTGGAGCTTAAGTTTCAAAAATACCTTCTAGGAGAGCAATGTAGTTCTTCAGTGTTTTCTCTGTAATGTTGGTTTAGTGCCTCTTCTTAGTGTTTTGCTGCAAGCATACTTCATCACATCATTGTCATGATGTGTATTAAGTCAATGTTCTTTATCATATACTTTAAACTAATTTAATACTACTTAACTATACTGGAATTAAAATTTTAAAAATAAAGTTATGGGGGACCAGGGTGACTCAGTTGTTGAAGCATTTGACTTTGGCTAAGGTCGTGATCTTTTGTGGTTTACCTTGTTGGGCTCTGTGCTGACAGCTCAGAGCCTGGAGCCTGCTTCCGATTCTGTGTCTCCCTCTCTCTCTCTCTCAAAACTGAATAAACATTTTTAAAAATTAAAAAAAAAATAAAGTCAGTGTTTCTTTCTGTTTTTTCCAGTGGATTTTTTTTTCTTTCATGTGAAAGCAATGGCTATATTTCTAATACATAGACCTTCATTGGATACTTGATTAAAAATGAATCTCTCAAAAAAAAAATGACCAACGAAACAAAAACATTCATTTACCAAAATAAAAAAAAAAAAACAATAAAAAAAAATCCTGCCCTTTATGCCACAGCATTATATTCTGTATTTATGCTGTACAAATTCCTCAAAGGAAGAAAGATTATATAAACTATTCTATTTAATAGCCTAATATGGACTCTGGTGTAGTATCACCCATTCCAGAATAAGATTCAGAGTGTTTTTTACCTATTTCTTGGAAATTAGAATTTAAAATTTTCTCATGTCAGGGGCACCTGGATGGCTCAATCAGTTAAGCCATTTGGCTCTTGGTTTCATCTCAGGTCATGATCTCCAAGTTTCATGAATTCAAGCCCCGTGTCAGGCTCTGTGCTGCTGCTTAGGATTCTCATTCTTCCTTGCTCTCTCTGCCCCTCTTTGACCCATGCTGTCTCTTTCTCTCTCTCTCTCAATAAATAAATAAATAAGCTTAATTTTTTTTTTCTCATGTCAGCAATAATCACTGGAAGACTGTGATCATAACTAAGACAGCTGGTGGACAATCAGTAAGAAAGAAAGAGGAGATGACAGAAAGTGGGAGAGAAAGGAAGGAAGGGAAGGTTAGTGAAAGGAAAGGAAATGAAGGAAGGAATAACAGAATCGATATTTTCTATCAATAATTTTCAACCTTACAGAAGGACTTTTAGCTTTCCTCCCTCCAGAGCTCTGTAGGTGTTTTTTTTTTTTTGTTTTTTTTTTTTTTATCATTTTATTCTCTGGGGTTCAAACTTCTTTAAATTTTCTCAACTTAAATCAGTTAATATTCATTTCATAAAGCAGACAAAGCTTCCCTTCTTCCTAGGTAGACTACCAGTGTCTGCAGCCCATGGATAAATGAATCAGAACAGGGGAACAGACAATCTGACAAGGTGCAGGGATGTCCCAGAACAAAATGTGTAGGATTTTGTTCCTCCAGAATTCATATGTTGAAGCTCCAAACCCCAGTACCTCAGAATGTGACAGTATTTAGAGATAGGGTCTTTAAAGTGATGATTATATAAAAATGACACCCTTAAAGTAGTCCTAATCTAAAATGAGTGGAGTCCTTTTATGTAGAGGAATACAGACAGAAGGATGTGCGTACACACATAGCATAGGCCAGGTGAGGACATGTCAAGAAGGCAGCCCTCTACAAGCCAGGGAGTCAGGCCTCGGGAAGAACCAAATCTGCTGACACCTTGATCTGAGAATGCTAGCTTCCAGAACTGTGAGAAAACAAATTTCTGTTGTTGAAACCACTCAGTCTGTGGAATTTTATTATGGTGGGCCTAGCAAACTAATAGAATCCAAGCTGGGAAGAGACCCTATGGGAGTCAAGGTCTGCATGAACAGGGCATTCAGACAAGGTCTTGGTTAGGGTCATCAGACTAGTGGTAGGTGGATGGCTGGCTGGCTGGATGGATGGGCAGGCAGGTGGGAGGATGTGTGGATGGATGGATGGATGGGTGGATGGATAGATAGATATTGAGGATAGTAGAGATTAGAATTTTCACTCTTGAAGAACAGTACAAAGACAGAAAAGAAGAAAGATAGATTGAACATTTGGGTTCACTTATATATATTCTAACTGCCCACTCAGAGGAACTAAGAACAACAGTACTCCAGTAGTAATGAGCATATCTAGATCTCATAACTTGTTTTCTAAAGATTTATTCTCTACTTGAAGTACTACAAGTCCTTATATTTGTAAGAGACATTGCATAGCCAAAATGACACTAAAAAAATAAAGTCGTAGACGTACATTTCTAAATTTTGAAATTTAATACAAAGCAATGGTAAACAGTAGTATAGACATATAGACCAGAGGAATAGAATTCAGAGTCCAGAAGTAAACCCAGACATTGATGGCTACTTGATTTCAACAAAGGCATCAAGTTCATTCAGTGGGTAAAGAATAGTCTGAACAAGGTTGTACTGAAGACCCTGGATATCCACATGCAAAATAATGAAATTGAACCCATACTTCACACCATATAAAAAATTAACAATAACTCAAGATATGCTCATTGCTACTGGAGTACTGTAACTCAAACCCCTACTTCATAGCATATATGATAAATAATATACAGGTATACAATAACCAAATAAAAATAGATTAATGTCTTACATATGGGAGCTAAAACCATAGAACTCTTTGGAAAAAAAAAAACAGGGATGAGTTCTTCATGAGTTTATATTTGGCAGTGGGTTCTTAGGTATGACACTTAAAAGCAACAAAAGAGAACTTTATAAATTTGATTTTATCAAAGTTGAAAAGTTTTGTGTATTGACATCATTAAAAAAGTTAGAAACAACCTGCAGCGTGGCAGGGATATTTGTAAAAGATATATTTGATAAGATTCTAGCTACCACAATATATAAAAAGTGTTTGCAACTCAATAACAAAAAGACAGAGAACTCAATTTAAAAAAATATTTAACTGTAAACGACTTCAATAGACATTTCTCAAGGATGATTTAGGAATTACTAACAAGTACTCTGGAGATATATTCAATATTATTAGTCATAAGGGAAATGTAAATTAAAATTTCAATGAGATGCTACTGTAGAGATGCTACTGTATACTTGGATGACTAAATTAAAAATTTTTTTAAAGATTTTAATAAGTCTTGACAATAGTGTGGAGAAATTGGAAACCTTGTACATTACTAAAGGTACTGTAAAATGGTGTAGCTGCTATGGAAAACAATTTAATGGTTACTCAAAACATAAAACCAGAATACATATGGCTCAGTAATTCAACTCATAGGTATATACCTAAAAGAATTGAACATCAAGATTGAAACACATACTTTTATATGAGTGTTTATAGCAGGATTATTTACAATAGCCAACAGGAGGAAACAACCTAAATGTCTATCAATAGACAAATGTATTAAGAAATTGTGGAATATATATTCAATGGAATATTCTTCAATAAATGAATTAAATACTGATAAATGTTACAAAATAGATACACCTTGAAAACATGCTAAGTGAAGGAAGTCAGACACAAAAGGTCGGATGCTGTTGTGTGATCTATTTATGTGAAATATTTGGAACAGGCAAATCCATAGAAACAGAAGAACTGGTAGTTGCCAAGGGCTAGAAGGAGGAGAGAATGGACTGTACCTGTCTAATGGGTGTGGATTTTTTATATTGGAGTGATGAAATGTTTTGAACTAGATAGAGGTGTTTTTTTCTAGATGAATGTATTATTCCTTTTAAAATAAATGATATTCAGTTATGTGAATCTTATCCTTATTAAAAAAAATTCTTATTTGATCATCATAGCAACAACACAATGGTAAATGATGATGGAACTACTCAGTGCTTGTGGAATATGGAATAAGATTTTACATAGTCTCAAAGTATAGTCTCACAAAATATACTTTAATTTCAAAGCATATAAAAAAATGTGTTTACATTGGAAAGTCTCATAGGGATAAAATGATGTTTTACCAACATGACAAAAGGACCATTAATGGGATACTTCCACATGTGTGCCATTCAACAGGGTGCAAAGAAGAGCTCAGCATCACTTCTGTGATGCACAAGCTCATAATGCATGACCTCTGTCCAATCACAATAGAACTTAAATACGTAACAACTAGACTAGATCCTTTTGCTCTTAAGGACTCTTTGGAACACTGGGAGAAATTTCATGGAATTGTTGGTTGAATGGTATACAGGTATTTTCCTTACTAATTTTGTATCTTTCTGTGTTTTTTAAATTGTTGTAAGACAAAAGAAAAACCACAAAGCCAGTTAATACAATCACTAGGACAAGATACAGTAGCTCTTATTCAGAAGGCAAACAGTGCTTTGCAGTTTAGTGAGTATATCTGAAGAAAAAAGGTTTGATATTAAAAATCATCTGTATACTATGATTATTCATACACCTACTTCAAATGGTATTGTATTAAATAAGAGAACGCAAGTTAAGTACTCTGCAAATTTCCTGGCTTATATTAATTACTCAATAAATGTCAACTATGATTACATTATAATGAAAGGAAATCAGGACATGATCTCAACTGAGTTCTTTCAGAACAAATAATTTTATAAATCAAAATTTAGATCATATAGCAGGACAGTCACAGATTATTTTTAATCATTTTATTAAAATATAACATACTTTACAGTGTTCTTAGCCAGACTGAATGCTTTATTAATTCTTGTATACTTATTTTTCACTTTAAAACATTACATATTTTATTGAAAAAATATATACACACATTTAAATTTTTTTGAAAAGCATACAAAAGTAAATGCACATCTCTTTCAACACTAGTGCTCAATTTAAAAACTTAAGAGTATTATATACATTTCTAGAATTTTTTTTCTTTGCAATGATACATGCTAATATACATACATACAAATTCACATTCATAAAGGAATATACGTTTCTATAGCCTATTACCTAAAAATAAATGCTGAGAATATTTTTTAAACACGTAAAACATGTCTTTCTTAATGATATTCAAATGTATTTTATTGTCAATATGCAGGGTTTTTATTAAAGTTAATAGCCATTCTGATTAGACAGTAGTTACGCTATCTGACCAGTCAGAACAAGCACTGGTGTGATGGTGTCATGGAACCAAAAAAGTATTTAGTGGTTTATAATTTATACCAATTACTTCTCATTCTTGAATTTATAGGTCCACTGGTTTTGAGTTGAGATAGCTTCTGTGTTTCTTACTCTGCAACCTTGACTGAAAGAGAGGGCCTTCCATGGGGTTGTTCTCACTGTGGATGGCAATAACGCAAGTTTTCCTAGCCACACACGCACATTTAGAGGGATATGCCAGAGGTATATCAATGCAAGAACAGTATGTGAAGAAATACATATTTGTAAACTAATGCTTTAATGCTACTATTCATAAACTAAATGTTGGTCCTGTATAGATATGGTACAATTTCAGTAAATAAATCTTATTGATGCATGCAGATAGAGGTTCTATTTTCTATTATAAACAATGCAGTAATGAAAAACTTTATTTTCAGCTTTATTAATTCCTATGGTAATAAACTCTTAAAACTAGAATTTCTGGGCCAGGATATAAATGTTATTTTAATAGAACTTGAATTCCAAAGAAGTTGCTTTAATTTACACATGTATCAACCATGCACATGAATGCTTGTTTCTTCACACTCCACACTGTGTGGAAAATGGTTAATTAATATTTTAATTAGTATTTCTATAGTTTCTAGTGAGTTTGAGAACTTGTACATGTCACACAACCTTTTCATTAGTATTAAATGCCAAATTTTATTTTTTACCCATTTTTCATTGGATTCTCATCTTTAAAAAAATATTTACTCTGTTATATATAAATTGGAACTGTTTACATGTATCTATAAATGAAATTCACTGTGTTTCTGCTATGTGAGTTCATGCAGAAGCTTTCCCTTACTGAAAGCCCAGGTAAAATGCTTCAAAAGTACAACCCAGAGAGCTTGAAATATATCTTTAGTAGTTCCAGGATTACAGCATCACACTTGAAAAGTCAGTGATAGCAGAAACTGCACCTTGTAGCTGCTCTGGTTAAAAAGGAGATTTCTGTATTGGAAATGGCTGCAGTTTTGGAGTTTGTGGTGGCTAGGATTAAATAAACATTATTGAGATAAACGTGTAGACCATGTAACGGAGAATGCAGAGAAGAACCGAAGGAAAGATTCTAAGTGTTCAAAAAAAATCTTCAAAATTATCATGAGTATAACAGTACAAACTTAGAATAAGTATTATTATGATCACTCTAAAATGTATAGAATTATTGAATCATTATATTATATACCTGAAACTAATATAACATTGTACATTAATTATACTTGAATAAAAATATAACCAAGAAACAAAAAAATAAATAATACAGTGGTATACTGAAATAATTATAGCTAAAATTAGTAGACTTTAGTCCATCAATTAAGGACAATTCATTGTTATAAAACATGTTATCAGGGCATCTGGGTGGCTCAGTCAGTTAAGTGTTTGACTTTGGCTCAGGTCATGATCTTGAAGTTCATGGGCTGGAGCCCTGCATTGGGCTGTGTGCTGATGACTCGGAGCCTGGAGCCTGACTTGGATTCTCTGTGTGTCTCTCTCTCTGCCTCTACCCTGCTTGCACTCTGTCTCTCTCTCAGAAATAAATAAACATTAAAAAATGAAAAAAGTATTACCATACATGTATTACTATAATACACTTATTTTCTGAATAAAAAACTTTATTAAATAGAATTACATGAATAATTGTTAAACTAGATTAAATATATATATATACACATATATATGTATATAAACATGCATATATCTTTAGGATTATAGGTGTATATAATGTACATTTCACATTATGTAGCAGAATCATGATAAATAAAAAATAGGAGCACTTCCACTAAATTTGTAAATAAGACATAGTACTCATGATCTTCATAAATATTATTCTAGTTCACTTTTCAGTTTGAATAGCTCAACAAGGAAACTGAATTAGAACAATAAATGCTAGGAAACCTAAGTCATCTATTCATTTATAATATGATTGCATAATTAAGAAATGCAAGAGAATCAATCAGTAAAGAAAAGGAAGAGCTACTGAAAACAAGAACAGTAAAGTGGCTGGATACCAAATATGAAATTGAAGATTCCTTATTCTATTTCCACCATTTATACCACAAGTGTTTTGTATAGAAATAAAAGAGTTAGCAATTCTAATAGACATCTCAATTGTTTTAATTTTCATTTACCTTATCACAAATTAAGTTGAATATATTTTCATAAGCTTATTTGCCATCTGTTTATCTTCTTTGGTGAAGTGTCTGTCCAAATATTTTGCCCATTTTTAATTGTGTTGTTTATTTTCTTACTGTTTTTTAAAAATTTCTTTTTTTTGTTTTTAAATTTATTTCTAGGAGAGAGAGAGAGAGACAGCGCGAGCAGGGGAGGGTCAGAGAGAGAGGGAGTCACAGACTGAAACAGGCTCCAGGCTCCGAGCTGGCAGTCAGCACAGAGCCCGACGTGGGGCTCGAACCCACGAACCGCGAGATCATGACCTAAGCGAAAGTCGGACGCTTAACCGACTAAGCCACCCAGGTGCCCCTATTTTCTTATTGTTTTTTAAAATTATTTTTGTATATTTTAAATGCAACTCTTTTATCAGATATATGTTTTGAAAATATTATTCCTAGTCTATTATCTGTCTTTTCATTATTTTAACACTGTCTTTCACAGAGCAGAAGTTTAAAATTTTGATGAAGTTCAAATTACCTACCTTTTTTTTTCCCTGGGTCAATATCATTAGGTTTTATATCTAAAAACTTATCATCAACCCAAGGTCACATAGGTTTTCTTCTCCTATTTCCTACTTAAACTTTTCAAAATTTTATTTTACATTTAGGTCTATGAACCATGTATGTTTTATGTATGTTTTATGTCCAAGAATTTGATCCATCTTGATAAATGTTCTATATCAGTTTGAAAGGAATATATATTCTGCTATTGAAAGATAGAAAATTTTATGAGTGTCAATTAGATCGAACTGATTGATAGTACTGTTCAGGTCAACTATTATCTTGAAGGATTTAGAGGCCCGCTTGATTTATTTCATCACTGAAAAAAGGATGTTAAAATTTGTAGCTATAAAAGTGAACTTATTTCTTTTAATTCTACCAATTTTCCTTTGTATAGTTTGATGCTAGATGCATGTACGTTAGAGTTGCTGTATCTTGGAGAATTCCCCTTTATCATACAGTTCCTCTCTTTTTTTTTTTTTTTAGTAACTTTTTTTGAGGACTACTTTATCTGAAATTAGTATAGTTACTAAAGATTTCTTTTGATTAGTGTCAACATGGTGTATCTTTCTCCAATTCTTTGCCTTTAACCTACCTGAATATTTAAAGCTTTGGGGCTTGTTTGTTATCCACTCTGACAATGTCTGTTTTCAAATTGGTGTACTTAAATTATTTCCATTTAAAGTGATACTGATGTAACTAGATTAATATCTACCAAGGTTTTCTATTCATTGTACTTGTTCCTCTCCTACTCTTTCATTGACATCTCTGTTTCTTATTGAAAATTGCATCCTCTCTCCAATGTATTAATTATTTTTAGTGGTCACATTAAAATTTCCAACAATACTTTCATGTAATCATAATCTACCTTCAAATAACACTATGTCTTTTCCTGCGTAGTACTTGGACCTTATAACAGAATATTATCAATATTTTTCTTCCATCCTTTATTTTCTCACTTATTTCACATATCTACATGCTATAGTCAATGTAGTGTTTATAATATTACATTATAAATTTATATTTTATACTAATTTAGAGTAAAAAATAATAACTATTTCACCTTCCTAATTGCTTCTCCTGTATTCTTCCTTCATTTATGTAAGTTCAAGTTTCTGGCTGTATTATTTCTTTTCTCCTTGAAAAACTTTTTTTACATTTCCTGCAGAGCAGGCCTGTTATTAATGAATTCTCTCAGATTGTGTTTTCTGATAATGTCTTTATTTTTTCCTTATTCTTAGAGGTTAGTATTACTGAATATAGGAATCCAAATTAGTGTTTTTCTCCTAAAACTTCACTCAACTTAATTCATGCTTGCATGGTTTCTGATGAGAAATCTACAGTATCTTACATTCTTTTCTATGCCCTTCTCTTCAGTCTGTTTTCAAGATTTTCATTTGTTTTTGGTTTTGTACAGTTTGAAGATGAAAGAGCTAGGTGTCATTTTTTGTTTTATTTATCCTTATTGCACTCTGACTTCCTGGAGCTATCATTTATTGCCTGCCATTAATTTTGGAAACTGTTCATCCATTATTACCCCAAATCTTTCTACTCTTTTATTGTTTTCTTCTCTATTTATGACATTCCAATTATGCATATGTTGTATCTTTTGAAATTGTCCCATACTTTATAAATGTCCTTTTCTATTATTATTATTCTCTCTATATTTCTGTTTTAGAAATTTCTGTTGACATATCTTCAAGCTTACTTACTGTTTTTTGGCAGTGTCCAGTCTGTTGATGAGCATATAAAGGCATTTCCCTTTCTGTTATAATGCTGTTTTATTTCTGCCATTTTATTTTTATACTTTCTTAGAATTTCCATCACTCTGCCTACATTATCCAATTTTCTTGCATGTTTTTTATTTTACTTTTTTTATTCAAATTTTTAAAATATTTTTTAAAAATATGTTTTATTTTTTGAGAGAGAGAGGCAGAGCAGGGGAAGGACACACAGAGAGGGAGACACAGAATATAAAGCAGACTCTAGGCTCTGAGCTGTCAGTACAGAGCCTGCTGAGGGGCTTGGACCCACAAATGTGAGATCATGACCTGAGCTGAAGTCACATGCTCAACTGACTCAAGAGCTCCCAAACTTTTAGAATATTAATAATAGTTATTTCAGATCTGTATCTGACAGTGCCTATATGTCCTATCTGAATCTGGTTGGGCTGCTTTTTTGTCCCATCAGACTGATTTTTTAAAATTTCCATTTGGCATGTTAACTATTTTTTTAATGAGAGCCATACACCTTTCATTAGATACTGGAACTGAAGTAAATAGACCTTTACTAGGAAGATTTGTGTTAATCGGGCTAAGGGCTTACTCTATGGTAGGTAGATGCTAGAGGTTTCAAAGTCCTCTGTCATTGATTTTGTCTTCTATGTTACTTTGAACTTCCCTGTGTATTCTTCCTTAGAGTCTATGCTTTGTAGTTCTTCCAGATGTAATCTACTGTTATTATATGGAGTCCTGTTGGTATGGTGGTAAGATTTGGAGAGAGGGGGAATTTTATAAAAGTGTAATTAATTCTCATTCTTTTAGTAGTCTTAGGACTTGGTACTGTGACTTTCCCATGTTTCCCCAGTGATGTAGCTTTATTCCCCTACCCTCTCTTTATTGAAACAAAAGGGCTAGTGGAGTAAGAAGAATGTCCTTCTGCCAGTTGGGATAAGACTACAGTAAAGTCTTTTCCTTTGGTAGGGAGGGTAGGTATTTGCCTTGGAGTATATTGGTCATATTTTACAATTATTGTTTCCTGTTCCCTGCCTGAACCACAAAGGGATCACTCTCCGATTTTCATTGTGAGATCTGGATGTGTTTGCTGGAGATAAAACTAAAACAACGTGAAATTGTGAAACCCTTCCAAGACAGAAGCCCCCAGGAGTTTCTCACTCTCACATTTAGCCTCCAGTAAGTCACCAAAATTACCACCCAATCATTCCTATTAGTGTCTGTACCACCAGTAGTTTCTTTCTTTTTTCTTTTATTTATTTATTTATTTATTTATTTATTTATTTATTTATTTATTTATTTATTTCTGAGAGAGAGAGACAGCGTGAGCAGGGGAGGGTCAGAGAGAAAGGGAGACACAGAATCTGAAGCAGGCTCCAGGCTCTGAGCTGGCAGTCAGCACAGAGCCCGATGTGGGGCCCGAACCCACGAACTGTGAGATCATGACCTGAAGTCAGAGGCTTAACCGACTGAGCCACCCCGGCGCCCCCAGTAGTTTCTGCTGTAAGTAAACAAGTTTTGGTTATGACTCTGGATTCACCTGTATCTACAGGTTCTGAGGTATCACTTACTCTGCAGTCTTTGTTCTCTGATGGGACCAAGGAAAGTCATTGCTTTTCAGTTTGCTCATTGTGGTTTTTGTTGAAAGGATAAGATGGACGGCTTCTGATTTCCTTACATATTGGAACTGAAACTAGAACACTTGCCCTGTATTGCTGAAGTACAAAAGTTAAATTCTACATAAAGTATGAGGAGTTTCTAATACTATTCATTGGTATTGTTTTTTCCTTTATATTTTTATTTTTTCATTTATGTTTTAAATAGACTATTGTTTGACTATATCTCAACGCACGGTATCAGACATTCTAAATTATGTAGATACTATGCACACAAGATACACACACATTTCTATGCTTCTTTATTGATGCCAAGAAAATATGTTTTTTTAAAACTTAATAGAGATATTTCCCTCAATCATCCAGGAACAGTATACACAGATATATACTGGCCAGTATACACAGGCCATCAAAAGTAATTATTCTCTTAGATGAAGTTATCTAATGAGAAGATAGCAAGTTTGACCAAGGTAGTCAAACATGCAGTTCAACATGAATGCAGTGGAGAATACGATGGAGAGAACTGGTGACAGGTGAAGATGCCGAGATAACTGGGGACAGATCCCAGCTGCTCTTATTTTATTTTATTTTATTTTTATTTTACTTTTTAGTGTTTGTTCATTTTGAAGAAAGGGGGAGAGAGAGCATGAGCAGGGGAGAGGCAGAGAGAGGGAGGGAGACAGAAGACCTAACACTGGCTCTATGCTGACAGAAAAGAGGCTGATGTGAGGCTTGAACCCATGAACTGTGAGATCATGATCTGAGCTGAAGTCAGATGCTTAACTCACTGACCCACCTGGGCACCCCTCACCTACTTTGGAATGACATATTAAAGTGTTTAGACCTACTGTAATTACAGTGGTGAGTTATTTGAAGAATTTTAGGTAAGCACTTTAAGATTTGAAAAGTCTCTTTGACTTCCATGTGGACAGTTGATTAAACTGGGGCAGTACTGTATTCGAGATGATCAAATAGGAAAATTATGCAGTAATTCAAGGAAATCAAAGTAGCTGGTTTTGACCTTACCCCTTTGTAGATGATGTCTTTATCAGTTGAATGGTAAGGTAAATAAACATGATCCATATTTATTTTCTAAGTCAGTGACTTGATTGAATGATTGAAATATTTTAACCACAAACTGAAGATATTATGATGCTTGATTAATTTAACTATGATTTATGCTTATTTTTGAGGAGGAAAAAATGTTGTATAGTCTCATGATAATTTATCATTTAATTATACAGGGATTAGATGATTCCTTAAAATTAAAATACAGAAAGTAACTCATTCACATAAGTTGGTAGAAATGTGTCTCTGTGCCCAGGTGAAAAAGTTTAGACTTTCCCAGCTTCTGTTACATCTTTGGCCCAGTTACAAGCTCAAGACTTGGTCATATATGAAATAGCCAGTGGTACAGTTGAGGGCTGGGTGATATCACCCTGTGGGTAAAGATACTTCCTAATAAAGAACTCAGATTTCCCTTTGACAATATCTTCTTCCACCCACATAATTTTGAAAATAGATGCTTTTTCTTGGGTGAATATTTGGCTTTAACCAGGCCAGAACTAAGCTTCATAGATTTAGGGTGGGTAGATAATACTTTTTACCCTCTCTATATACAAATCAACTGAACACAGACGAGAAGCAACTATATTTTACTGGAACGCTAATGAGTTTTGACATTGTATCTGGTTTCAAATCTCAGCTTTAGTATTTATTATGAAGGCCTTGATCCTGTTTATTAAAGTCATTACATTTTAGTTATATTACTTGTTTAGTATGCATCTTTAAAATATGAGTTTTACAAGAGATAATATGTATGACATGACATGTTTAATTGCTTTCCTGGCACAAAGTAGGCACTTGGTTTATCTGTTGTGTATTAATTATTATTACTATTATTTAAGATATGAGTGGCTAAACATAGATTGGAAATATATTACCTAGGACAAGCAAGTATAAATTAGAAATCTGAATATAAGCCAAAATGATTAGATAGCATTGAGTCTATGATTAGGAAACTAAGATCATTTGAAAAGGATAAGAAAGGACAAATTCAAGAGCAAAAATAGAAGGAAAAATAAATGATCAGATACTGTGTGAAACTGAATGAAATTAGCAGCAAAAGAGGAACAAAATAAAGAAAATCTTGAGTGACAGATAAAATTGAATTGCTTGAGCTCTAAATTTGCTGATTCTTATGTTAGACAGAGGCTTTCAATTGTATAGTACAGGGATGAACCTGATTTTTTCTGACCCCAGACAGTGTTGACCTCTCATTTTCTGTAATATATGGTCCTTAATATAACATTACAATTTTACCAATATTATTTTTGAATATAATTGCTGTGTCACATGGGAGGAAATTCAGTCCATAAATAAATAAATATACACACATACATATATATATGGCAAGAGAATGTCATTCCATAAATCAACATCATTTATTTATTTATTAAAGGTTAGTTAACATACAGTGCAATATTCAGGAGCAGAATTCATCACTTACATACAACACCCAGTTCTCATCACAATGATAGCCCTCCTTAGTACATGTCACTCATCTAGTCCATCTCCCACCCACCTTCCCCCATCAACCCGTCGTTTGTTCTCTAGTATTAAAAGTTTCCCTCTCTTTTCTTTGCCCACCACCTTGTCATTGGTTCATCTGATTTGTTTCTTATATTTCACATACGAGTAAAATTGTATGATATATGTTTTTCTCTGATTGACTTACTTTGCTAAGCAGAATACATTCTAGCTCCATCTACATTATTGCAAATGCCAAGATTTCATTCTTTTTGATGACTGAGTAATACTCCATTATCTATCCATCTGTCTCTATATCTATTTATCTTGTTTATTCACTCATCACATTTGGGCTCTCTCCATTGTTTGGCTATTGTTAATGCTGCTCTAAACAGTTGGGTGCGAGTGCCCCTTTGAAATATCACTCCTATATCCTTTGGATAAATACCTAATAGTGCACTTACTGGGTCATAGGATAGTTCTATTTTTATCTTTTTGAGGAAACTCCATTCTGTTCTACAGGGTGGCTCCACCAATTCGTATTCCCACCAACAGTGCAAGAGGGTTGCCCTTGCTCTGTGTCCTCGCCAATATCTGTTGCTTCTTGTGTTGTTAGTTTTAACCATTCTGACGTGTGTGAGATGGTATCTCATTGTGGTTTTGATTTTTATTTTCCTGATGATGAGTGATATTGAGTGTCTTTTAATGTGTCTCTTTGCCATCTGGATGTCTTCTTTGGAAAAGTGTCTCTTCATGTCCTCTTCTCATTTCTTAACTGGGTTATTTGGTTTTTTGGGTGTTGACTCTGATAAATTCTTTATAGATTTTGGATACTAACCCTTTATCTGATATGTCATTTGCAAATATCTTTTCCTATTTTGAAGGTTGCTTTTTAGTTTTGTTGATTCTTTCCTTTTCTGTGCAGAAGATTTTAATCTTAATAGTTCATGTTTTCTTTGTTTCCCTCACCTTAGTGATATATCTAGTAAGAAGTTGCTACCACCAAGGTCAAAGAGGTTGCTTCCTGTGTTCTCCTCTAGGATTTTGATTGTTTACTGTCTCACATTTAGGTCTTTCATCCATTTTACAATTATTTTTGTGTATGGTATAACAAAGTGGTCCAGTTTCATTTTTCTGCCTGTTGCTGTCCAGTTTTACCAACACCATTTGATTAAGGGATTATGTTTTTTCCATTGGATATTCTTTCCTGCTTTGTTGAAGATTAGTTGACCACATAAATTAACTGTGATTTCAACATAAAATAAGCAAATTTTTCTCAGTAATATGAGGCCTTATCTTATAATTTACCTTATAAATTTTAATATGAAATTCAGGTTCTGGAATATAGTAAGGCAAATAAGAATATACTTTATAGGGGCACCTGGGTGGCTCAGTCAGTTAAGCATCTGACTTTACCTCAGGTCATGATCTCACGGTCCATGGGTTTGAGCCCTCCATCAGGCTCTGTGCTAACAACGAGGAGCCTACTTCAGATTCTCTGTCTACCTCTCTCTCTGCCCCTCCCCTCCTTGTGTGCATGTACTCCCACTCTCTTCCTCAGAAAGAAAATACAGATTAAAAAAGAATATACTTGATGTGACTTAATATATTTGAAAGAAAAATCTTTAGCAACATATAAAGAAACTCTTCTGTTTCTTGTGTCCAGTGACTCTTCTAGGAATTATAACTTTGATCATTATGATTTGTCCAAATGTTTTACTCTTGTTTAAATGTTTTAAACTAAAATAGTTTACCTCCACTGAGTTGCATTTTAAAGTTATGCCCTTGGATTTTATTGAAAGTCACTACCAGAATGAGCAATATAAATGCACTATTTCAAGAGCAATAACCATAATATTACAGATAATCTGTCACGTAGATTCTCCCTATAAAGTCATAGAGTTAAAAATTCTTTTGGGATTCAGTCATATAAAAGGTGTTATTTCTTTGACTAATGGAGATGTTTACCCTCTGATTCACTGATTTTGCTTTGACTATGAGGAATTTCAAAAACAAATATGAAGGTCAGTCACTGAAATTATATTGATTCTGATGGTTACCACATGTTGATGCTCACTTCTGTTGAACCCTAATTTTTGCTCTTGTGTGTGTTTTATGAACATATCCATTCATATATATTTGTCATTACTAAGTGTAACTCCTTTTGGAAGCAAGATATATACATTTATATATAACGGTGTATATTGTGTTTGAAGTTTGGCAGCAGAAGCTTATGTGTCTCTAGTGGTCAATGGATAAAAGTCTGTCACACATTTAAGTTGATGTCAAATTAATCAGTAAGAACAAAATGATCCCTGTTTCTACCTTTTTTTTTTTTTAAACTAAGTTAGTGCTCTCAATGTGATTGGTGTCCTTATGTATTTCCAGGTGAAAGGCTATGCATGCAGTCCCTTTAGGGAAAACTGTTAAAAGCTATTGAAATACAAGCTATTAAGAACTTAATCATATTCACTATTGTTTCAATAGTTCTTCTGTCCATCTGAGGTCTCAGATAGGTAAGTTACTTTAGGTTTTGAAAAAAGAAAGAGAGAGAGAGAGAGAGAGGGAGAGAGAGAGATCAGTGGCCCTGAACAGTCTGTATGAGAGGAAAAATGAATATAAAAACATGAGGATTGGAGATAGGCCAATCTGGTTTGGCAGCCAAGTTCTGCTAACTATAAGCATTGTGAATTTAGAATGATTTTATAACCTCAGCAAATTTCAAATTTCGCCTTTTTCATAACCATTGTACTGGTATATAACATACAGACAGTACAGTGCATAAGTCTTAGGTGTAAAGACATGGATTTATGTATATGTCTACTACCAATTAACCACAGCCTAGGACAATATTTAGAATATTTACAACACCCAGGTGACTCTTCTTAATCAATATACTCTTCTTTGCACAGAGATAAGCAGTGTTCTGATTTCTTTGAGAATGAATTTACTTAAATATATGTACTATATATTTATAACAATTTATATATAGAATATATATAAATATAGATAAATTCATAGAATACATACACTTTTGTATCTGGCTTCTTTCATTTAACATTTTACTTATGAGGTTCATCCATTCTATTAAATATGCTAGTGGCTCTTTTTGTTAACATATAATATTCCATCGTGTAGCTGTCTTACACTTTATTTAGCCATTCTGCCTTGTATGGACATTTAGATCAGTCCCATGTGGGAGATTTTATGAATAAATCTCTGAACATTATGTGTGTGTGTGTGTGTGTGTGTATGGTGAACTTAAAATCTCATTGGCCTTAAGTACATTCCTAAATAATAGAAATGTAGGATCATAGGGTAGGCATATGTTGAACATGAATAGGTACTGTGAAACAGATTTCAAGTAGTTGTATCAATGTACATACAAAGGATGATAGTACCATTTGCTTCATATCTTTGCCCACATTTGATAATATGCGTCTTTTTAATTATAGCCATTCTAAAAGTGATGTGTTCATATATCATTTTTGTTTTCATTTGCATTTCCTTTTTTTAAATGTTTTATTTATTTCTGAGAGAAGGAGGCAGCGGGAGCAGGGGAGGGTCAGAGAGAGAGGGAGATGCAGAATCTGAAACAGGCTCCAGGCTCTGAGCTAGCTGTCAGCACAGAGACTGACGCAGGGCTCGAACTGTGAGATAATGATCTGAGCCGAAGTCGGACGTTTAACTGACTGAGCCACCCAGGCGCCCCTCATTTGCATTTCCTGAACATTAATTATGTGGTACACTTTTTCATCACTTGCTCTTAAATATCGTCTTTTAGGAAGGACTTCTTTATATATTTTGTCTACTTGTGACCTAATTATTCCAGTTGTAGAAGTACATCTTAAGGAAGTAATAGGCTGAGGATAATGATTTATATGAAAGATTTTTACTGCAGTTATTTATAGTGAGGAATAAATTGGTTATATGCCTTTTATGTAAAAGTAGATTATTTAAATAAACTACAGCACATCCATATAATGGAGTATAATACTAATAAAGATGCTGCACGTTAGTATTTAATCCCATGGAAAGACATGAAAAAAACATTATGTGAGAATGCTAGTTACAAAGTTACCTGGGTACAAAATTCAAATATTGTGGGAAGAAATTGTACATGCGTGTATATGTGTATGAGAGAGAGAGAATGGCAGAAAATATATTTTTAAATTATAGTGATTTTCTATAACTTGGAGACTTACGATGTTTATGGTTTTTTGCAGTGTTTTCTAAATGCATCCATTTATTTATGTGCATACATATGTACTGACTCATGTATGACACATGTGTGTGTGTGTCTCTGTCTGTGTATGTAGTGCATTTTCTTTAGAAAAACAACAATAATGATTTGGTGTTGGAAGAGCAAAATTTGGAACCTGACCTTGTTGGTTAGTAGCATTCTGAATCTCTCTTATCCCTCCTGAAATGCCAGAGTTGACCCAGCCGGATGGAAGCTGAGTGGCCACATTGTACTTGAATATTTAAGTATAGAATTCTCTGTACCAACAAGGGAGAGGATACGTTCCGGTATCCGGTAAATCAAGCAAGGAAGGCTAGAGTTTGGCAAGTGATACAAAGTCTTGAATGCTGAGAAACAAACTGAGGACTGATGGATGTAGGGGGGAGGAGGGAAATGGGCATGGAGGAAGGCACTTGTGGGGATGAGCACTGGGTGTTATATGGAAACCAACTTGACAATAAACTATTTGTAAGAAAAAAATAATAAAATAAAAAAGAGAAAATAAAATAAAATAAAATAAAATTTCATATTCAAATTAAAAAAAAAAAAAGTCCAGATGCAAGATAAAGAGAGAAAAAGGTCATATATCCAAGGGCCAAATGTGGTAATAAAACTTGGAGTTTTAGAATTATGAAGTCAACTATTTTTTTCTGAATAAGTCATCTTTGGTAAAGAGTGGATTAACACTTTTATTTTTTCCTTCTTTTTGTTCCTGACACCTTTCTGAGTCCCCACACCTTTACTGAAGCCCTGTTTTTATTTCCCAGGGAATTAATTATTTAACAGCTTCTTTGAATGTGTATCATGAAAATACAACACTGAAAAATATACATGATGCTTGAAGTCATGGAATTATTCCCTCTAGACTTTACTTCCCATGTTTCACTTTAAAAATTACCTTTTATTTGATTTTCTTGTTGACTTTTATCTTATTTCTCCTTCTCTGCCTGCTTTATTTGATTGCACTTTCCTTCAACTACTATTTCTTTGATTATATCTTTTATTTATAGGCATTCAGTACATTGGGAAAATTAGACAGCAATCTAATGCTTGACATAAGATAGTGTATACTGTAGCAATAATAAGTTCTATGTGTGGAAAACTCACTATTTTTAAGATAATGATAATAAAAATATACTATGTCTGAGACATTCTCATACATGCTTTATACTAATTTAATCTTTACAGCAACTCTAGGAGATAGATATAGTTGTTGTTTCTATTTTATAAGTGAGACGAATGAGACAGAGAGTCTTGGCTAAGTACAATCTTGTCTAGGTCACAAAGTTTATTGCTGGTAGAGCTGTGGTTCAAACACAGGTAGTCCAGCTGAGAAGTCATACATTTAACTCATTTATTACTATATCTCCTTCATACATCTGACCTCTCCTTGGCTAGGACACCTATGGGAATTTCATTCTCTGATATTATTTAATTCATCTATAAGTCATGTATCCAACTCATGCTTATATATGTGTGAATTTTCTGCTCCATTCACAAACATTGACCTCTGATGTGTCAGGCATTGTACTGAGCATTAAGAATAATAATGCTGAATCAGACACAACTGTTGGCCTTGAGGTGTTCATGCCTTAGGAGATAAACATATGAATAAATAACAATCTATATATTTTAAAAACAAATATTTACCAGGTGGCTAAAATTTAATGGATGCTGAATAATCTAAAGAATACAATCATGTGGGGCACCTGGGTGGCTTAGTTGGTTAAGCGTCCGACTTTCGCTTAGGTCATAATCTCACGGTTCGTGGGTTCGAGCCCCCTGTCGTGCTCTGTGCTGACTGCCAGCTCAGAGCCTGGAGCCTGTTTCAGTCTGTGACTCCCTCTCTCTGACCCTCCCCTGCTCACGCTGTCTCTCTCTCTCTCCTAGAAATAAATAAAACATTAAAAAAAAAAAAGTATACAATTGTGATACAGAAATCCACTGGCTTGGAGTCTAGTTTCATCAAACTAGAGTCAAATCTATAAAGATAGAGCCTTACTATTTCATTCCTTGTGTCAATATTTGCCACATAGTAGACATTTAATAAATACCAAATGGCTAATTTAGTGAAGTAGAATATTTTAATAATATTAATAGCTACCAAATTTATTTAGTACTTACTCTACATAACCACTGGGCTATATACTTTATGTATTTACTTCATTTTTCCAGATGACAAACAGAAGCTAAATTCACACAAATGATAATATGTTTGAAGCAAGTACTTTGTTTTTAGCCACTTACTGATTGCTTCGTTATTAGAAAGAAAGCATGGTAGAGTTTCAAGATAATAGGTGTTCAAGATCTGTTTTCTTTTGATTCCTTCATTTTCTTTTTTATTCAGCAAATGTTTATTGAATATCCACTGTGTACTAGACACTAGCTTGTTACTGTAGGTACATCAGTGAATAAAACAAAGAGCATCTCTATGGCCTGTACTTACTGGGTTTATATTCTTTTCATCTTTTATGCCAGCAGTCAATTCCCCTTTTTCCCTTCTTCCTTCCTTCCTCCCTCTATCCCTCCATCTATCTTCCTTCCTTTCTCTCTCTCTCTCTCTTTCTCTCTCTCTCTCCCCCTTAAAATAGGTAAATAAACTTAAAAAATATTTTCCAACTGTAGTTTCTGGTATATAGAAATTCAACTGATCTTTTAAAAGTGAACATTTATTCTGAAACTTTGTATATTTGCTTATTGATTTTAGGAATGTGCTAATTTCTTAGACTTTTTACATAAACAATCATGTTTGAGATTAGGGATTGTTTTAACACAACCTTTTTCATCTTTATACTTTTAATTACTTTCCCTGTTTCCTTTACCCTCCAGGATGATGTTAAATAGAATGGATGAAAGAAGATTGAAACAACCCAAAATGTCCATCAACAAGTAAATAGACAAATAATTTATGCTGTTATTATACAGTAAAATGCTACTCAGCAATACAAATAAATGATAAATGCAGCAATGTGCTTAAATCTCAGAATCATTTAGGTCAGTGAAAGAAGTCAGAAAAATGAGTACATACTGTAAGAATTCATGATTATAAAATCCTGGAAAATGCAAACTTATCTATCTATTTAGGGAAAACAGATTGATGTTTGCCAGATGATGGAAGAATCTGTGGATTAGGGACAGCAAGATGCACAAGGTACAAAGGGGCACAAGAGGGGCTCCTGGATGGCTCAGTCAGTTAAGCGTCTGACTTCGGCTCAGGTCATGATCTGTGGTTCATGGGTTCGAGCCCTGCATCAGGCTCTGTGCTGACAACTAGCTCAGAGCCTGGAGGCTGCTTTGGATTCTGTATCTCCCTCTCTCTGACCTTCTCTCTCTGACCTTCCTCTGTTCTCTCTCTCTCTCTCTCTCTCTCAGAAATAAAACATTAAAAAAAGAAAAAAACAAAGGGGCCTAAGAAACTTTGCAGGGATGGTTGAGTGATATACTTATTTTCATGATTGTGGAGGTGATTTCCATTGGTGATGTCAAATTTTTCAAATTTTATATTTTAAGTATAATTTTCTGTAAGTGAATATTGTAAGGTATTATGGCTGTAAAAATGTTGAAAAATGAACCACCTAGAAATGAAAATCCTTCTACTAAACAATTTTTGGGTAAAAAAGGAAAATGTAAGTTGTTAACACACGTTACAATACATTTGTAATTCAAACAGTACCAGTTCTTCATTAGACAGATAGACTAGGGAATAAAATAGCAAGTCCAGAAATAGATACTACCACATTTAGAAAGGTGACAAATGAGATATCTCAATCACTAGGGAAAGAATAAAATTTTAGTAATTGTCAGGACAAGTGAATAGCCATTTGGAAAAATATACAGTTAGATTCTTTCTACACACCATACTCAAGTATATGTTTCAAATGGATCATGATTCTCTGGGTATTCAAAACAGAGCATGGATCAATAGGTCATTCATTTTTATTGTTAAGTAATATACTGTAAGATAGTTTGTGAACTATTCTGTTAAAGCACATGAGTTGTTTCCAACTTTTAGAAATGAAGCACTATTATAAACACTTGTGCAGGATTTATTGTGTACATAAATCTTTATTTCTCTGGGATAAATATCCAGGAGTTCAGTTACTGTGTCATATGATAGCTGCATATGTCATTTTTTTAAATGAAAATGCCAAACTCTTTTTTGCTAGTTGCAAAATTTTATATTCCCGTTAGTAATGTGTGAGTGACCCAATTTCTCTGAATTCTCATCAGCTTTTGGTGTTGTTATTTTTTTACTTTATCTCTTCTGATAAATGATTAGTGATATTTCATTGTGGTTTTAATTTGCATTTCTCTGATGGCTAATAATGTTGAAGGTCATTTCATGTGCTTTTTTTGCAATCTGTATATCATTTTTGAAGAAATACCTGTTCATGTCCTTTTCTCATTTTTGCATTGTATTATTTGTTTATTATAGAGTTCTGAGAGTATTTTTTGTATGTGTATTCTAGATGCTAGAATGTTGCCAGACTTTTGCTTTGCAAATACTTTCTCCCATTGAATAATTTACCTCTTAACAGGGTCTTTCATATAACAAAAGTTTTAATTAAAGAGGGAGGGAGAGAATCTTTAAGCAGGCTACATACTCAGCATGGAGCCCAGTGTGGGGCTCTATCCAAAGACTCTGGGATCATGACCTGAGCTGAAAGCAAGAGTCAGATGCTCAGCATACCGAGCCACTAGGCACCCCTCGAGTTAATTTTTATGTAAGTTTTGATATATAGATGTAGATTGAAGCTCCATTTTTTTCTCTATGTCCAATTTTTCTATGTATATCCAAACGTACACCATTTTTTGAAAAGATTCCTACCTCCATTGAATTGCTTTTGCATTTTTGTCTGAATTATTTGTGGATGAACAGGGAACAGAGCAGGACTGAGGATGTAAAAACCAAGGTATTTCTTGGGCCTTCCAGGATCTTTATGTCCAACCCCTGCCCCTAAGAGATCTGGAGTAGAGCAAGGTCCTCAAACAAGAAATAGCAGCAGGAGCCAGAGAAAACTTCAAGACGTTTCCAAGAACTTCTCTTAAGAACAGTTCTTACTGTTCAAGAAGGACAAGTACCCATTCAGCAAGAATCAGTAGACCTCGGCCACTGACTTGAGTTTTCGGAGAGAAAAAAGTACTGGTGTGGTTCAAGAACTACTGGGCCTGATCCTCCAGGCAGTAGCCACAGCAATAACTCCAGAGCTTGCTGGGGCAGTGAGGCAGGCTGGAGAGTTAATGGTGTATCAGTCCTATGCCCGGGAGACTGTCTCTGAGCAACTGTTTAGCAGGGAGAGACAAGAGGGGACCTCTTTCTAGAGTCCCATCTGTGTTCAGCTCTTTGGGAATCTTCCCAGCAGCAGGGCCCAGAGGCCTCAGTCAGGGCCAGGCCTGAGGAGAGTGCCCAGTTCCCGTCTGTCCGCAGGACATCTATGCCTTGGACTTTTTTTTTTTTTAATAGTTTATTGTCAAGTAGGTTTCCATATAACACCCAGTGCTCATCCCCACAAGTGCCCTCCTACATGCCCATCACTTCCCTTCCCCTCCCCACCTGTGCCTTGGACTGCTTGCCAGACCCTGTGCTATTCCCTGACTTTACAGAGCTCCTCCCTTCAGGGAGCCTTCTGTCACGCCCATGATGTCTGGAATTCAAGAGAAGGATGGCTTTGTGGACAAGAACTACACCAGTCCCAGGGCGTCACTAAGTTTATAGGGGATTTTGTGCTTACAAGTGTTGGGTGGGTGCTGAGGCGGGGTTACTGTTCAGCAGCATGAACACACGACCATTATTTATCCAACCAGCTGGTGGTAGGCATTGGGTGCTTTTACTATGCAGCCAGCATAAATTACTCTGCTGTGAATGCCCCACCCCCTCATTTGGGACCCACATGGACATTTCTGTTGTTTCTTGAGAACAGGAATGGAAATGTTGCTTGTATTCTCTGTTTAGCTTTAGCAGATGCTGCCTAAACACTTCCTAAAGGGAGTGGGATAGCCTTGGTAGCCCAGCACTGCTGTTGGTACGCTTCACTGACATTTAGGATTGTGAGACTTTAAAAAAAAATATATTTATTTTGAGAAACAGAGAGAGAAAGAATCCCAAGGAGGCTTCGCTGTCAGCACAGAGCCTGATGTGGAGCTCTAACTCATGAGCCTAGAGATCATGATCTGAGCCAAAATCAGGAGTTGCACGCTCAACTGACTGAGCCACGCAGGTGTCGCTGGATTGTGAGACTTTTTTTTTTTTAAGTTTGTTTTTTATTTTGAGAGGGGTCAAGGGGTAGAGAGAGAGAAGGGGAGAGAAAGAGAGGTAGGGAATGAGGGACGGAGAGAATCCCTAGCAGGCTCAATGCTATCAACACAGAGCCCGACATGGGGCTCAATCTCAACTGTGAGATCATGACCTGAGCCAAAATCAAGAGTTGGACATTTACCTGACTGAGCCACCCAGTCACCCCAGGATTGTGAGACTTTAATGTTTGCTAATCTGCTGTCTTGAAACGTTGTTGTGGTTTTAATATTAATTTCTCTGATGATTGTGAGGCTGAATAATTCTTACATGTAATTGGACATTAGGAAACTTCCTAAAATGTTTATTTGCCCATTTTTCTAATTGATTTTTTACAAATACTTATGCTTTCTTAACATAGAATTCTCTTGGTAATTAACATGGTTCAGACACCTGTTCTGTGGCTTATCTTTTTACTTCTGGGGTGTTTTGGGGTGTTTGAGGAAATTTTAATGTTACCTATTTTACCATTTTCTCTGTCTGCATACCATTAAAAATATAGTCACTAGCAGGATGCTACTTTAGTTAAATGCAAATATACATATATATTAAAATATATACTAACGCGACATAATTTTGCATTTTGCTAAGTAGCAGACTGTGACAATTATGAGAAGTACAGTTGTACATTAATCTGTTTTTCTTTCTCTTTTCTTTTACTTTTCTGCTGTCTTGTAAATCCTTCACGTTTCCAAGGTCTTGAAGATCTGCTACCCTATTATTTCCAAAAGCTTTATTTTACTTGTCATGTTTAGTCACTAAAGGAATTCACCTGATTATTATGATGTGAAGTAGGGATTCAATTTCTTTTTCTTTTCTTATAGATATCTAATGTTTTCTATCATTTGAAAAGATTGTCCTTTCTCCACTATTCCGCAGTACTACCTCTATTGTTTCTCATTGTTTCTTTAATGTAAGGTATGCTTCTGGACTCTATATTCTATACTATATAGAATATGCATATTCCGTATATGAGGCAGAAGAAAACCAGGTGACCTCACTCTTGTGCTGCAAGGTTTCTAGCCAATCTTCCTTCTTCTCTTTACTTTTCAGAATCTTCATATATTTGTTTGATATATAAGGCCTGGAGTTTGTAGTTATACCTCATCGGACGGATTGGGGGAAATATGTATATTTTATCTGCAGAAGTTCAGCAAGTTTTTGTTTGTGGTGCTAATAAATGAACAAATTGGAAATTTGCTGGTTATTGGGAATCAGGGTAATCATTAAGGCAAAGGGATAAGCAAATATAGAATGGAGGAGGACAAATTTGTGCTCTAGGGATGGATTAGAACTGGTAGTCTTGATGTAAACTCATGCTTATTTACTTTTAAATATTGCCACATTCGTGTTCATGCATGTTTGTGTAATATGTATATATGTACGTACATGTGCCTATGTTTATGTGTACGTATATTATCTAGCTTTGCCTTCTGTAAAAGCCAAGAAGCAAATAATATCTGTCTCTCACCTGGAAATGAACACACTTTGTGTACAGATTGTTATTTCTAACACCATTCCTTACATTATAAAACACAAACTTAAAAATAAAAAAGAATAGTAAAATAAAAACTGAACATAAGAACTGCTGATTCCAAGGCTAGAAGTAAGGTATGCTGATGCAGATCTTAAAACATCTTTTCTTTCCAGAAAGCTAAAAATTTTAAATTAAAAAGTTCTAGAAAATGATTTGGCATATTATAATGACAGTAGAACCAGGTAGAAAGGGCTCCTACTGAGCAGTTTGGGAGCATTAAAAAAAATAAGTACAGTAATGAATTACAGATAATTGGAAAAAATAGGAATCTATGAATCCTTTCTGATAAAGTAGAGAAAAAACAGAGAAGGAAAGAGATGGCAGAGAAAGAGATCCCTTGCTAATAGCAGAACACTTAGTATGTTTGGGTATGAAGAGTATTGGAGTCAGAACATTATTGTTTTGTAACCATTATACCATCAGTGGGTGTTAATACAAGGGGAAATTTTGATGGATGAAACACATGGACATGACCTTAAAGGGTTGTTCCACAGATGGCTTAATGGTTATGAGAGGGCAAACAATAATAAGAGAGGGTAAAAAAAAACATGATTGGTTGATTAAAATTTACAGAACCAGTGAGGGGCAGATGGATTTCTTATGCCTTCAGATAGGATACTCTGAGAAGTGCACATCAGTTATGCACTATTACAACTGAGAAGGCATAACCTGAATCTAATCATTAGGAAACAAAAGACAAATGTAAAATTGGAAATGATCTATTAAAAAAAAAGGAAATACATTCTTCAAAAAATGTCATGAAAACAAAAGAACAGCTATGGGATTTCCAGGTTAAAGGAGGCCAAAAAGATATGACAAATACATGCAATAGCTGACCCTAGGTTGGCTACTCTCCTAGAGGGAAAATTGCTGCAAAGGACATTAATGGTTCAAGTGACAAATTGGAAAATGACCATAGATTAGATTAAGCTTTTGTTAGTGTTAAATTTACTGAAGTTGATAAAAGTACTTGATTGTATAGAGAAATAGCATTACTCTTCTAAAATGTACATTGAAAAAACTAGCAGAGGGACATGATATATACATATTATCCTCAAATGGCTCAAATCTTTCTGTTGCTAGATCAAATGATAAAGCGGATGACCTAAATGTTAATAATAAATAAATCTAAGGGCATGCAGGTGTTTTGTATTATATTTATACCTATTCTGTATATTTAAAATTATAATCAAATAAAAAGGTTTTAAATATTAAATGCTTAACATATTGCCTAATTTAACACAACTGAGCCCTGAAAAGACTGTTAGCCATTGACTTTTCTGTTCTGTGTCTTGCTGTCCTATTCTGCAAAATGGGGATAATACTATGGTCTACTTCATGATGTTGCTGTAAGGATTAAAATTTTGATAAATTCAAGTTGCCTAGAAAGTGCCCAGCAAGTCATAAGCATGCAGTAACTATCAGTTTCCATTATGTGCTGCTGCTCCTGGTGCTGGTGGTCTCGACATTATCATTATTAGAAACATGCCCAGGGAGCCACGGACTCCATGACAGATCCCAGACTGACGCCAAGTATCTTGGATTCTTATTTCTGTTCTTTTCCCCTGTACTACATTTCTTGATTTGAGTTTGATCTAATATTGTTAGTGGCAGACCTTAGTTTGAGGGAAGATCATTTCAATCTTAATGTTTTAGACTTTTTGCAGAGACAGCATATGATAAGCAGTATATGTTTAATGACAAGCTCTCTTCTGACTTTTCTGACGGATCAATTCTAGAATGTAAAATCATAAGGAATAGCACGCAGTTAACAGTGAAACACTATAGTATCACTTAGGGTATAGACCCTGAAAAGACTCATTTGTGTTTCAAAGAGCCTCACACATTCTTTATGGCAATTAAAGAAAATCTGTAGCATATGGTTAACCCTTTATACTTTGCAGAACATATTTTTGTGCACTCTAAAGGACTCGCTCATAGCCTTGGGTTTTACTCACACTTCTCATTGGATTAATGTTTAAAGGGAATTGAGATCGCATTTGAACTCAGATTTTGCCTCTAGTTCCAAACTTTTCTGCTATAACACAGAATCCCTGATTTTTTAAGTAGTCATTAGTTTAAACCATTATAATTTGATGTTATAAATAAGTCTCCATCTGCAGATCTCTGTGGAATTAATATTTTGAATTGCCTTCTAGGCAAGAGCCTACCTTATCCCTACCTAGGGAAACAACCTGAAAAGTTTTAACTTAGGGATTCATCAATTAGACTTTGTGCTCAAGACATAGGGGTTTAAAGGGGGAAAAATCAATTCTAACTATAAAATGTTGAGTAGAGATTTTTTTTTTTTTTAATCTTGCGCTTCTGCGGGAAGCAGTTGTCTCTATCTAAAGCTGATCGAGTCTCCTCCGTTTGATTGATTGTTAAATCTATTGATGAGTGAGCTGTACAGCCAGAATCCCCAGCGGCAAGGTCGGCGGACTGATCCCTCCGCGGGGACGCCGGGGTCTGCGCGGAGGCGCCTCCTCCCCGCAGGAGCATGTTGAGTATGCAGAACGCGTCGGCCGAGCCTGGGGCCGGCACTTAGTGCACACACACGCACACGCTCACGCACTCACGCACACCCCAGCGCTTTCGCCTCCAGTGAGGCGGCGTCGGCCAGCGCAGCCCCGGCTTCCCGGGCTGAGCGACCGGCGGGGCCGCCTGTGCCGCCGCCGGCGGAGCCCCGGAGCCCGGTTTCCGAGGGACTCGGCAGGCAGCCGCTTCCAAGCTGGAGCCCCAGCAAGACGGCTCCCCCTTCCAACAGCCGGCCAGCCCGGGGAGGAGGCTGCTGGGGAGGACGCTCTCTCGGCCGCCTCACCGGCCGCTCTCAGGTAGGCGCCCGCAGTCCCTGGCTAACGCTAGCTGTCGCCGCGTTGCGTTTACTTTAACGCACGGAGACGGTTTCACCCGGCGAGCACCCCGACGAGGGTTTGGTAGTTCGGCGGGGATTGTGTTCTGATTAAAGTTTCCACGCAGATGGTAACTCCGCTTCTCTCTCCTCGCCCTCATAAATATTCTGCAAATAGGAAACTCAGCTCCAGTTTGTGATTCATAGGCAACTCCACATTTAGCGCCTGTGTGGTTCCAACCTTTGGAGTTAGTGACAATTGTTATGTAACTCTGCATGTGTGAGTTGAAGACCTTTAAATATGCTCTTCTTTGGCGGAGGAGAAGCTACCTCCGACTCCTAAAATAAAAGCTAAGTGATCCAAACTCTTGCTCAGCATTTAACATTCACTGATACACAGACAAGAGGAAAGTTGCTGAATCACAGAAGTTTAATATTCATGCAAATTGCTGTAGTTGTCAGAGAAAGCCAGGAAGCAAATGCCTTTTTCATCTGTTTGGGCTCTTACATGTATATCTGGAGAATGTGGATTGGAAGAGGAGAAGTTTTGGGTTGAAAGAAGTCTGTTGTGGTAAGGTGGGTAAACTGATTAATTAACTCGGTAAGGAATTGACTGGAGGGGATTCTTCCGCTAATATGAGCGAGCTTCCAGGATTGCATTTAGAGGATTCTTAGTAACAGATTTATCTTTGGGAAACTCCAAACAAACTATGGTTGAATGATTTGAGTCTGCTTGCCTTAGTGATGTTAATCTGCATTTGTTATTACTCCAAACATTTCTTAACCATATGCCTTTTGCTGTCCATAATTCTAAGTAAAGGAAAATTACTAGAGAAAAATTTCAACGACTTTTTAACCATTTCCACCTCTTAATATTCATTTAAATCATTTCATGCAGGTTGTCTCACAGGGAGTTGTATGAGAGAATAATAGCCATAATTTAGCCAGTGGGTTGAAATGAAATAATAAGGAAGTATTACTTAGAAGGCATGCATCCTCTATGTAAGGCAGGTTAATGACTGAATTACTACTGACTTCAAAAGTGAGGTCTCATAGGAGTTTGTGGTAAGCAGCAAATCAATCAGACAATGTAGGTTATTTGTGATTTTTTGCAGATAGCACTTCATATTGTGCTACACTTGTAAAACTTAATATGTTTTTTTCATTATCCTTCTGGAAAGTGCTTCTAAGCCACAGTGTATCTTGACGATATGTCTGCCTTGACGTGTATGACCTCAGTTCTGATGTGGGAACATGGCACATAACTTTAGGCAGATCTAGGTTTATGCTTGAAAGTCAAGGCATCACCTGGGATCAAGCATTTTCAAGCTTGACCAGCCAGGTATCTTCTCCACTGATAATTCTGGGGACCCCTTGAGCAAAAAGACCATGTGTGTGAGGCTATTTGCTGCCTCTTTGGAAGGCAGAAGAAAGAAAGAAGAGTTGCTTTCTTCACATGTCCTTAATGTTTAATGCCAACACACCCCTCTTCAGTGCTCAACAAAGACTTTTATCCCATGACAAATATTTAATATATGTTTTCTGTTGTTGCTTTTGGCTCCCATAATATCTAGGGTTTCTACATTGGATGCTATTAAAGTTAACTTGGCAAAAAGATTCTACAGTTTGCTATACTGTTACAATACCAAAACAGCACAACTTTACTTTTTGTTACTCCACACTTTGATTCATATTCAAACTTGGATAAGCCTGCTCATATTACTTTCTCCATGGTGCTGTGGCTGATAACTTACTCCAAGGACTTGGTATTGCTCTTAGTAAGATTAGGAGATCAGAAATAAAAAGAGAGATTGAAGACACATAATTTTTTTTTTTTTCATGTTGGGTGGGTGGTGTGTACTTTGAATGGAATCTTGGAGAGGAAGAGAACACACTCTGTCTCTCTCTTTTTATTTTTCTCTTGTCAGTAATGACCAATTCAGAAAGCAGCATAAGACATCCAAAGATGTAATCTTAAATAGGCATTTTGTAGAGGTGAGAGGGAATCTAATTCATTTGTTGCACTAGCTTCTTATTCTTGTTTTCCCTTACTCCATCTCCTCCCTAATCTAGATTTGTGAGGCAGATGAAAAGTTAGCCAGTTGCTTGCACTTTATGGATCTCCAGTCAGAGCTGTCTTTGCTGAAAGGGAATCAATTTCATTTTATTTGAAGCCAGAGGTGATGACTGCTCTGCCACCATGCTGGCTTCTAGTCACCAGCCATCTTAATTTTGAAATAGTTTTATTCCTCCTCTATATCTGATAGCCTGTCCTTGGCAGCTTGGCAAATTGGTGTTTGGGGGATTTTTCAAAAATAAAAGCAAAAAATGAATACTATGGATTCAATCAAAGAAGCAGGTTAGTGTTCAGTACTGTTAGGTCACACATATTTCATTTATCATCCATCAATGGGATCATGTTGATGGGGCGGTCCACAAGCAGTTGTACATATGCACGACAACTTTTACAGACCTATTTTGATCAAGGCAAAAGGAAGAGAATAAAAAAAATATATAGAAACAGAATTTATAAGCTTTCAAGAAGTACAAACAGGTGCTGAATACCGAGAAAACCATGCAGTTACACTTACAAGCTGATTTTCCCCAAATTGCCTTGGATTATACACTAGCTCTAACAATGGCATATTGTATGCACCCTTCAGGGCTGTGCTGAGTGATAGCTGTAAATTAGAATGAAGAGAAGAAAATGCTCTACAGTTTCAATATTGAGGAGAATTAGGATCCAGATGGTAAAGCTTTTTATAGCAATACATTGGATAGTGTCATGAGTTTCTGTGGCTACTGCCCTATTACATTCCCTCTGCTAAAATGCAGTTTGGTGGAGGAACTGATTGCTAAGAGCTGTCTTAGAAATCTAGGAAAGTGAACTTCCTCTCCATGTTAAATTTCCCATCTCTGCTGGCTTATTTTTATTTCCCTAATCCTTAACTTCTCTTCCATTCTAATTCCAAATTCAGTCAAAAGTAGATAATGTGATTTGTCGTTGTTTGAATTTTTAAGGTGGTGCTTTCTTTTCTCTCTCTCACTCTGCCCTGCCCCCCCCCCCCCCGCCCCCCCGGCGTC
>NW_027530529.1:4469185-4487959 GCF_008692635.1 Crocuta crocuta | reverse complement strand
GGGTATCTTTTGAACACTATGAATGCATTTGAAGGTATATGAGACTGGGCATGGTTGCAGAATGATTATTAGACAGGTTTCCATCTGGCTTTCTCAATGTCTCTGGTCTAAGACCAACTCTTCTAATTATCCTGTGTCTGTAAAGACAATTCTGATACGAACTTATGGGGAATTGCTCAGGTGTTCCTTTTTTCAAGACATTAGATTTGCTTCGAAGTGATCATTTTCCTACTACCTGTACTCTCCAGTGACAATTTTAATGCCTACAATCTCTGGGGCCCCGTGATATGTCTGCTCAGGCATAGCTATAGAGAGTGAGCCACCTAGTGGTGATGAAGAGATTATTTTGATATTTTTAGCTGAGCCTTCCAAGTTGATGGAGGGAGCATTGCTAATTTTGTTTTATTGCAAAGGGTTGTTGGTTTTGTGAAAGCTTCCTTTAATGATACCTCTGCTTTTCAAATCAATCTTTTAGTTACAAGTACAGATTTCATAACTTTATTACTCATTTTTCTAACCTTATATGACGTCTTTCCCCTCAAAATTTTCCTTGTGTATATTTATTTTAAAAATGTATTTATTTTTCATGAACTGAATAATAAATTTTTGATAGGTATATTATAAATATTAAGGTGTAACTATATGTAAAAAATTCATTAGAAAGCAATAAAATGGCATGTTTTCCCAGGATATTTGGAATATCTTATAAATATTTTGTATTTTGAGTAGCTTACAGATATAGTTTAGTATGCTTAGTTCTGTTTGCATTTGAGGAAATATTTATATATCTATGAATGTAAACATGGGAATAGAATAAGAGAAATAAATATAAATGTACAAGTAAAGGCATGCCTTTATTCTATATCAAAATAGAGTTATTAGGTGTCCTTTCCTATGCCTTTTTAAGACTCTATGTAATCTCTTATCAAGACTGTAACAGCCCATGTCTTATTTCCTTATTTTTTTCAACATAGCCCTCTCGGTATTTCAGATCAGTATTGGCATTGGTATAGGAGGCATATCTATTGGCTGGAAACAACTCTTTGGAAGTTCAAAGGCCTTTGGGAATGGGGTTCTCTAAATATATAAGCAAGTGCAAAAGTACTGGGTAGATGAACAACTGGGTTACTCCAGGTGGTTATTTCCAATTTAGAAGAATTGGGTACAGGTAGGGGAGATGCAGTTAAACCAGACCTTGTATTAATTGCATTTTACTCTGATCAAAAAGAAAAACAAATTTGAGAAGGTAAATGGTAGGTAATTTGGTTTATTCTTTTATTGACTATATTATGGCACTATTTAGAGAAGATTCTAGCCAGGGTCAAGTGTATAGATTTGCGTTCTAGGTCTTGAATTCAGTTTCTCTCCAGGTAGCCCCATCTTATCCATGCTGTTCTTCAACTGAAGTTGTTTATGAGCACGCAGCCAGTATAAACTAATAACTCTCTGTATGTTTTTTAAAAATAGTAGAAAGACATGGCTTTGACAGTTTTTCTTCCAAATAAGTTATTGATAGCTTGAAGTATGAATGCAAACAGAAATTGAAAAGTCCTGATTTAATCTCAAGAAGTTATTATATAATGTTCCACTTGTTTCAGACCTAAATGGTAGAAAGAAGTTCATATATCTTATTCAAAATCTGTTGTCAATGAAGTAGAATTATGTATAATAAAATCAAGGGCCAACATCCATGTCATTGTGAAGAGCTATAAAAAGGTTATTTAAATAGTTTTAATATAATGGGTTAGTTAGTAATCTGGAATATTCAACCCTTTAGAAAATTCCCACTAAATCTTAGATGTTCGTGAAAATTAATAAAAAATTATAATTTGTCTATGAATTTTCATTTGAGATTTTTCCCATGCGCATCAGTGATGGGGAGTGCAATTTTGATTGGAATTTAGTTTGATTTTCACAAGCCAAATATTCCTCTTCTTGTAAGTCTTTAAGCTAGCACTTGATGAGATGTGTTACTAGATGCACACAGTATTGTAATCATTCTAATGTATTTCAAGATGATGACTGGTAAGCAACACAATTATTCACTCATAAAATATAGGGGAAAAACGAACAAAGAGCCCTTTATTTTGCATGACTGTAGGATATGAAGCATTGCAAAGGAAGGAGCTTTTCATTTCTCTCAGTCTCTCTTTCCCTCCCTTTGGCCTTTCTTGTTTCTTTTTTCTTTTTCCCTACCAATCCTGTGTGCTTATTTAACCTTCTAGTATTCCATTTAAAGATCTAAAAATCCCCAGTCAACATTCACTGTCTCAATTGTGATATGTTTGGTTAATTATTTTCCACAATGTCCTTTAAATGTATGTAAATTAGACTTTTGATGAACTGGAATATTTTACAGATTCTCTGCATAAATCACACCAGGTTAAAAAAAAAAAAAAACAACCTGTCTCAGGAGCAGGATATTTTTGGACCTTCCTCATTTGCTTTAGAAACTGAGGACATCTCAGCACTGCTACCTTCAAATATGTGCCTTCAGGGTCAGGCAGCTTCAACACTTTTCAGAGAGACTTAGTCCTCAGTTTTTTCCAATCTTTAAAGGAAACTCCTTATCTGCCTACTATGTGTCAGTTGAAGCTGTGAATGAGCGAGTGAGGCAACATAAGCTCTCTTATTCTCTAGGCTTGTTTTCCAAGGTAATATTTATGTATGACTAATTTATATATTTGCGTTGATAATAACATTTGCTATTATTATCATTATTTAGTTAGAAGCAGTAATTTAGAAAACTAGTCCCACTCTTCTGTGTATACAGTAGTCCANGATGGGTATCGAGGAGGGCACTTATTGGGATGAGCACTGGGTGTTATATGGAAACCAACTTGACAATAAATTTTATTAAAAAAGACATTTTTTAATGTTTATTTAGTTTTGAGAAAGAGAGAGACAGCATGAGCAGGGGGAGGTATAGAGAGAGGGAGACACAGAATCAGAAGCAGGCTCCAGGCTCTGAGCTGTCAGAATAAAGCCCACAAACTGTGATATCATGACTTGAGCCAAAATTTGACACTCAACTGACTGAGCCACCCAGGGACCCCCAAATTAAAATACTTTTAAGTGATTATAAATTGTCTTATTGAATACTAAATAGGATAATGTTTAATCATTCTAAATAAAATGTGTCATTTAGAACAACTCAATTGTGGTATACTGTGGCAATAGAAATTGTTAGATCATTTATTCATGTTACTTTTCAAATACCTAGCAACAATAGCTATGTTATATGTTCATGATTATCTTTAATTTTAGGCTGAAAGTTTCTAATCCATTCTTCCTCATAGTGACTCAGTTGTGTTTTGTTTTGTTTTGTTTTGTTTTACCCTCCACTATTCTCGCTGTTTTTGAAATCCCTTACTCTTGTCCTTAAGTGTAACGACAGTCAAAAAAACAATGTTTCCAGTACAAAAATGACAATACCATGCCCAATGCTGCTTCATATTTTAGGGATTTTGCTTTATACTGATTGGATATAAAATGGTTATCACAATCCAAATAACAAAAGCCTAGTAACAGTGCTGACTGGAGGACATTTTGTGTTAACAGCTTTTTTAGCAGACTCAACTATACTTACCAAAAGGTAAACTAGATATTCTCTTTGATTCACAAGATCTAATGTAGGGTATCTATGGAAGGCCCAAATCTCTAGCTCAGGACTTTAGAAATAAAGTCCCTCAGCTAAGGAGAACCAGGAAATGCCATAGCAACTTACATACCTGCCAATTTTGTGTGTGTCTCCATCTTTAAAAAAAAATTTTTTTAATGTTTTATTTAATTTTGAGAGAGAGACTGTGTGAGCTGGGGAGGGTCAGAGATAGAGGGAGACACAGAATCCGAAGACAAGCTCCAGGCTCTGAGCTGTCAGCAGAGCCCGACGTGGGGTTCAAACCCATGAACCATGAGATCATGACCTGAGCTGAAGTCCGATGATCAACCAACTGAGTCATCCAGGCACCTCTATGTGTCTCCATCTTAAGATTCCCTTGCCCACAGGGATGGGAATCCCACATTGTCTTTCTTTCTGATTTCGTTGACCACCTGACATCATTATCCAGGTCTTCTTAGGCTCACCATGTTATACCCAGATTGCAGTATCCTCACCGACCAGAGACCACCATGGAGACCGAGTCACACATGCAAAGGCAAAGGGCTTTATTACAAGCTCGGGCTCACAGACTTCACCAGCGTATGGGTCCGTGCTGAGAGCCTCGAACAAGGGCAGAGTAGGGTTTTTATGGGGTTTGAGATGGGGGAGTTGTGACATGGGAACAGTGATCCAGTCNAGCAGAGCCCGACGTGGGGTTCAAACCCATGAACCATGAGATCATGACCTGAGCTGAAGTCCGATGATCAACCAACTGAGTCATCCAGGCACCTCTATGTGTCTCCATCTTAAGATTCCCTTGCCCACAGGGATGGGAATCCCACATTGTCTTTCTTTCTGATTTCGTTGACCACCTGACATCATTATCCAGGTCTTCTTAGGCTCACCATGTTATACCCAGATTGCAGTATCCTCACCGACCAGAGACCACCATGGAGACCGAGTCACACATGCAAAGGCAAAGGGCTTTATTACAAGCTCGGGCTCACAGACTTCACCAGCGTATGGGTCCGTGCTGAGAGCCTCGAACAAGGGCAGAGTAGGGTTTTTATGGGGTTTGAGATGGGGGAGTTGTGACATGGGAACAGTGATCCAGTCATAGTTATTCAACATCATTGACTGCAGGTTTGACCATACACATTGCCTAGAGTATTCGTTACTTTTGGCGGGATCCAATTACAACATTTAGAGTACCTTTAAATTCACCCAATCACAGAGCGAGCCTAGGGTCTTGTTAGGCGACTAACAGGTTAACTTTAACATTAGGTAACAGGGTCCTATCTATAGTTTCTATCTCCAGGCCTCTCCCTTAACAATATGGAGGGTGGTCGCTGGCCTTTCCTGATTGGGTATTGCAAGGGTGGTTACTCCTGCCTTGGGAAATGTGTAACTACCTGATAGTTTCGGGGGAAGCCGAAACTCAGGCCTTCTAGTTTAGAGGGGAAACTTAAAGCCTGTCATGGAGTCAGTTTGGTTTAGACGTTTAGACTTGTGACCTTACAACCACAGAGTTTACATTTGTAGTAAATGTGACTGATGTGTCTCAACTCATCTGGACTGCCGTTTTGATTTCTGTTCAGTTGGGTACATCCTTCAACTACAGCTTTGGGTAGAAAAGAAAACCTACTGAGAAGAACGTGAAAAGGCCAGACTCTCCTACCTTAAGAGACAGATCAGCCACTCTCATTTACCTCTTAAAGAGATATGGGGGTAAAAGAAAACAGATTTAAATAGCAATTGAAATCTTGCCTTTGTTAACATCTCTGAGAAAAATCACTTTTCAACATTTAAAACCCTTTCTGTATTTCCTCCCTTATAAACTTAGAGGCTAATAAGAGTAACTTTCTCATGCGTATAGCCATTTACTATATATGATACTTTTATGAACATTTGATTTGTTTTGTCTCCTCTCCTGTGTAAATTTCTTGAGGTTAAGAGCTATTTCACATAGATCAGTGTTACCAAAATCTATACAATGACAGAAATTGCTTGACTTTTTTTTTTTTTTTAATTTCCTTTGAATAATAGCTTTCCTGTAACCTCCCATGGAGATTATTCTCATTCAGCATTTCTGGCATGGTACACAAGAATTAGCCATCAGCACAGAGCCCGACTTGGAACTTAAACTCACATACCACTGTGAGATCATGACCTGAGGTGAAGTTGGATGTTTAACCAACTGAGCCACCCAGGTGCCCTGGTTTCTGCCTGTTGTAACAATCAGAAAATTCCTGTTCCCTGCTTATATCTCGCTAATTGCCTATTCTATCAAGAACATTATATCATTGCTAGAGCAGTGAATTTAAAACTTGATTCTTATTTACATCTGACATTTGCATTGGGAGTGCATTTAAGAAGACATTTGAGACATAAACAGAATTGGTCAAAAAACACATTAAAATTCGAAGTCATAATTACCCACAAGAGAATAAAATTCACAGTATATTGCCAATAGGTAAGGTGAAATTAATTTTGTGAGTTTTTGTTTTAGATAAAGTCATCTGAGCAAGAGGCAGCTGGTGTTTAGATTAATTTAAAGAACAAGTAGAAACACTGGTTATGAATTATAGGATTCTAGAAGGATAAAGATAACAAACACAAGTGAATTTCATAGTGCTGTATATTGGGTTGTTTCTAGAAGATGTAATATTACTGTGTTTCTCCTGGTGGCTGTTTCCTGGGGACAAGTGAGGAGGTCTTTTTTAGGTTGATGAATATTTGATTTGTTTTCAGTTATATTTTAAGTTTGCTGTGGGGAAGGAAGACACAGAATGCGGGGTAGGGAAGTATCAAGGGATTTTGAGAAACTGTTCTATAAACTTAGAGATTGGATGTATGGCTATGTAAAAACAAACCCTTTCTCTAAATCTGCCTCTTAGTATTTTAGTCTCAGAACACAACTCAAAACAACATAGTAAAACTTCCAGCTTTTTTTTTTTTTTTCTTTCATGAGCTGTGGGAAAGGTTTGGTAAATTGGGTTCATATTAAATATATATTTTTAGGGAATGTTAAAGGACCACCAATATCCTGATTTCAGTGGCCTCAGACTTCTTCTTTCCTCTAATCCTCTCAGAGAATCTTACTTGGGAGTCTTCATTTAGAGAAGGGAAAGAGAAAAGGCACAAAAGGTTCTGTATGATTCCAACATACAGCCTATTGCAGATGAGCAGCGGGTGAGCATTTGAAAGAAATGTCTTTTGCTTGCTTTCATTTTCATGTCTCTAGGTTGTGCATGATTTAAATCTCTTGCTTGGCTAAGCTTTTATAGGGGAAACCATTGAATAAAATAGGTGAGAGTTAAAAAAATAACAAAAGCTTCGAGACTGAATCTAAGATTGTGATTCAAGAACTCAGTCCTTGAATTGTCTCTGCAGGAGTAGAGGGAATTGAGATCAGGGTCACATTCAGATGTATTATGGATGGTAAGAATAAAGTGCTCACACAACATTCCGAGTCTTCGCAAGATGTGAAGTACTGAGCTAATGTGACATCTGAAAGACAGCCTCGTAGAGAGGCCATGTGGGGAGTCTATGGGTTGCTCATATGACTGTCTCACACAACTTTGATACTCAAGTTACTACTTTTATTTTTTACAAAGGGTGCCTGCAATATTAAAGGGTACACTGCCTCACCTTCCATTTCTTCCCACTTTAGCACATCCCTCCCATTTCTCTCTTGCCATAGTTACCATGCAAATTCCTGGCCAGTCAAATGTGGTGGTGCTGACAGAGATCAGCATAGGGATGGCCAGTGTTTTTGATTATTTAGTTTTAACCTTACCTTTATGTGGAAGATTCTGTGCTTAGCATCTCATGAGTTTTGTCTATGTTCACCTTCAAACCAATCCCATGAGTTGGGGTCTGTGATCATTCTCCTTTCAGAAATGAGGAAATTGAGGTCCTGGGAAGTTCTAAAAATGTCACAAAAATCCTAACTAGAAGATCTTAGCTTTATTGATAATTGATGATAGATATAGGACCCGAGTGTAAATATTCCTTTATCCTCTGATCCCATTAATGGTCCTACCCCATTAATGCTTAGTTAGGTAACTAAAGCTCACACTATAGCAAGTACAGTTAAATGAATGCATCCTTCTGAAGTATTTCTAGACCTTTCTCTTAGGGCCTATGACAGGTAGTTGAGTATGGTGTTTAAATTTAATTACCTGGTTTATAGTATGTTTCTATGCACCAACTGAGTGATCATAGGTAAATTACTTAACCTCCATGTATGTGTTAGTTTTCTGATGTGTAAAATGGGAAGTAGTGTTTTCCTTATGAAGTTAGAATGAGGATTAAATGTGTTCATATGTGTATACGAAATACTTAGTGTTTAACATATAGTGAGTACTTTCTAAGTGTTAGGTATAACTTTCTTGTTTCCATCTCAATAAGGCGGGGGGAGAACCCTCACAGCTGCCATTTTTTTCCTTATTTCCTGTTGTGTTTCATATAATCCTTTATTCTTTAGAGCACATGTCATCAACATGTATTTCCTAATTCTGCATGGGATGTGGGGCTTTAGAGAAGATGACATTATGGCCCCTGAGCTGAAGAACTTGGACAAGTGAAAGAATACTCCAAAAAGAATATAGCCAGAGCTATGACAGAATAATGAATGCAAGATACCAGAGTACTTTGTGTTCATTGTTTTGGAAGAAGGTTTAACAAAGGTTACGACGTTGACCTAAGTTTTGAAGGAGAAGTTTACAAGGCAAAAAAAAAAAAGCTGTCCCAGATCCTAGGACCAGTACAATATTTATAGTGATCTGAGAACAAAATTTTTTTTTTGAAACCAAGTAGAGAATGAAGACAGGGCAAATATGGAGAAAAGCAAGGGTATGATACTGCAAGAGGTGGGCAAGTGCCAAATGTGGAGGAATTTTGTCCCATACTAAGAAACGTTAGAGAATTTTTAACCCAGAGGGACATACTCCTCAAAGATACCTCAAAGCAATAATGGACTGTGATAGCATTTTTGCAAGGGTGGCAAAAGGGTGGAAGACTTTGAAAGTCTTCCAAATATGTATCATATTCTGGAAGTTAAAAATAATTGGATTTTGGGGTCCCTGGGTGGCTCTGTCATTTAAGCTTCCATCTTTGGCCCAGGTTATGATCTCAAGGTTTGTGATTTCGAGCTGTGCATTGAGCCCTCTGCTGTCAGCACAGAGCCTGCTTCAGATCCTCTATCCCCTTCTCTCTCTGCTGTTCCCCTAATCATGATTTCTGTTTTTCTCTCAATAATAATAATAATAATAATAATAATAATAATAATTGCATTTCTTCTTGCTGGAAAAAATAAAATGTTATTATTCCTTCTGTCTCTGGGTGAACTTGGGATTCTCTATGTAAGCTCCTGGAGATTTCTCTATAGGGAAAGAGACATTATAGAAAGAATAATTTTGAACTGACAAAGAATAAGAGTCATCCAAAGAGATGTTAAAACATTCATAGTTATGATTATTCAGAATCGGTCTGTGTGAGTGACACATTATTCTATTTATCCTTTTTCCATAGTAAATTATGTACTAACAAAATTCCAACTTTATTTAGATTCTAAAATTTGATTCTCTGGTGCACAGTACTTTCCATGCTATCCTTTTCTCTGAGACATAATTTTTTAAACAAATAATAAAATTAAATCAAGTAACATAATATGTAAAACATAATATATTTGAGAAGATCTGAGGCTGCAAAAATAATAGAACAAAAACATTCCATTTTTAACTTCTCTATATTATCTAAGAATTCTTGCTCCTCAGAAATGTGGTGATGTCTAGGTTGAATCATATTTATTGGATTATCAAATTGACTAAATAACTTGCTTGCTCCTATATATGAAGAATTGCATATCTACATTCTTTTCTCTCTCTCTCTCGTTCTCCTTTCCTTACCATTTCCCTATTTTTCTCTCTTTTTCCCTAAAAACCGCAATGTTCTAATTGAGTAGAAAAAAACTTTGCACCCATCATATGACCTGGCTATGAATCCAACATCCCTTCATTCACTTATAGCGTGATTTGGAAAAGTCACTGAAGGTTTCTGTTTTCCATTTCCTTACCTACAAAATACAGGTAATATTTATGTCATAGGTTTGCTTTAAGAAAAAAATGAAACACATAGTCTGTTAATATAATCACCTACTGGAAATATCAGAAATATTTAAATATTAATAGGTCTGGATTCTAACTATGGTTTGCTTAAAGATCCAGTAATTGCTACAACTATTTGTAACTTATATTACCTTAGAAATTCTGAATTGAATTATCATAGACTTGGTTACTAAAATGAATTGAAGAATTCTGTATATGCTTAAGTTTAAAAAAAAACAGTTTCATCACAATGATCTGATTATGTTTTCCTGATATTTTGAACTATGAACCCCTTGAGACGTGGATATTGTCTTATTCATCTTTATTTTCTCAAGGTGTGGCATTTTGACCCGACACATAGCAAGTGCAAAATGTATGTTGAATGATTTTTTTTTTTTTAATTGCCCTACATGAGCAGAGTGTCTTTGGCCTCATTAAATCATCTAGTATCTACGCATGCTGATCACCTCACTGACTGAACATCAGAAAAGATGATTTATTTATAAATTATATTTTAGCACCGTAGCAGTGACATAGGCTATGTCAAATCTTTCAGTAATGTTTTCATGAGAAATTAAATAGAACTACATGTAGTAGTGCTTCGTAAGTATTAGAAAACTATGTTTTTGCTGCTGCTGCTGTTGTTGTTTTATATTATTTTCAGGCTTTAAGACCAGACCTGCGGTCAGCTGTAGCTAAGGTTACATAAGATTTAGCTGTGTGTAGAGACCTGTGACCAACTTTCTGATTCATGGTATAATGAGAAATCAAGACATGATGGAATAGATTGAACATGACTCATTTCCAGATAATTTTAAGTTGAAAGCTAATCCTAGAAGTTCCAAAAATGTCTCTAGACAGTGACATAGTAAATGATTCCTACATGAATGTTTTAAAGCTACATCCAAATTGCTCAATGAAGTGCATAGAGTCATGCACATATAGAAACTAATTTGACTTACCTTCACTCCACAGATCTTTTTGATATGGTTCAACAAGTACTTTTAAATCACCTGCTACATGAAGATTCAGCATGTTTTTATTGTCTCAAAGCTGACTGGAGACCATTTGTTTCTCTTATCAGATGTTTTATCAATGAATAAATAGCATAAATGAATTAAGTTTTTCCCAGCTCTAATGTCCAAATATCTTAAGTCTGTGATTGACCCCATTACTTTGATAATATGTTATTTTTTATTCCAAATTTTTTAAACTTAGAATTTTTGTGAGACAATGTCTCTCATTTTTATGTCTCCCAATCAGTGTCAGTCTAAGCCTAAAGTCTTTTTTATTTTTATTTTTTTAATTTGAGAGAGAGAGAGTGCATGCGGGCCAGTAAGGGAAGAGCAGGAGGGGGAGGGAGAGAGAGAGAGAATATCTTAAGCAGGCTCCATGCTCAGCCGGGAGAGCATTGCGGACTGCATCTCACAACCCTGGGATTATGACCTGAGCTGGAATCAAGAGTCAATGGGTTGACCTACTGAACAACCAAGGTGCCCCCAAGTATAAAGTCTTAATAGCCTCCTGTAATATACCCAATTCCTTATTATTCAGCTCTGACACTTTATCCTGACATGTCATTGTCATGGTTATATGACATGGTTCTTAATATTCTGCTCCTGACACTTTCTCCTGACATACCATTGCCATGGTTATATTCTTTTTTTAAATGTATGTTCATTTTTAAGACAGAGTGTGCAAGAGTAAGGGTGGAGCATAGAGAGAGGAGACAGAGGATCCAAAGTAGGCTCCATGCTGACAGCAGAGAGCCCCATGTGGAGCTTGAACATAAGAATTGTGATATCATGACCTGAGCAGAAGTTGGATGACTGAGTCACCCAGGTGCACCTTCTGTATTTTTTTAATGTTTATATATTTACTTAGAGCAATTGAGAGATAGAACAGAGGAGAGCCAGAGAGAGGGAAACAGAATCCCAAGCAAGATGCACACTATCAGCACAGAGTTGCATGGCTCAAAATCACCAACCATGAGATCATGACCTGAGCCTAAACCAAGAGTCAGTCACTTAACCAACTGAACCACCTAGGTGCCTCATTGCCATGGTTATATTCTTAATGAGCTACCTAGGTCCTAGAGGAGGATGGTAGCTGACCATGAACAAAACCATTTTGGGAAATAACTTACATAACCAGAGAATATTGATAATAGGGACACTTTACATATAGTCTAGTTCAGTGTGTCTCAGGTTTTAGTGTGCGTCAGATATACATAGAAGTCTTGTTCAGATATAAGCTGCTGAGCCCCACTCTCAAATTTTTCAATTCAGTGGGTCTAGGTAGAGCCCAGTAATTTGTATTTTTAACAAGTTTTCAAATGATGCTGATGAAGGGGATGATGGTCTGGAGCCATACTTTAAGAAACGCTTCTCTAGGTCAGCTCCCTTACTAGGGAGAGGTAGTAGTGGTCCAAATTTACACAGCAATTTGACACCAACTGAGGTTCACAATGCTGTTATGGCTCAATACCTAGTCCCATGTTCTCTTCCATTAAATCAGTGTTTCTGAAAGTATATTCTGTGAAACATTACTTATATCAGACAGAAAGTAAAGTACATAGGCAAGTAAATATCTGTTATTTGCTTTGCTTATTTGCAATTACGTTTGTTCAGAATACCTTTTTCTTCGCTTCTAAATATTATGATTAATACAACCTTTACCAAGTCTTTATTCACTTTTACAAATGTTTCCTTAGGTAATTTTCTATTTACTTTAGTTGTTTCATAATCTATTCCATTTGCATGCATTCAGATGGGTTTTAATTGCCCTTGTCCCTTCCTGGAACTTCTCTCTTATTATTAAAGCTATATTCATAAGCTGCAAAAGCCCATCATTTTCTGAGAATACTCAATTTCCAACACAATAGTATGTATTTTCCTCCAAGGGTCCTGACGTCTGGTTAATGTATGAAATTATTGTCCACAGGTAGACTTCTTTTGGTGGAAGGAAAATCAGATTGAAAATTAGGTTTTTTTTTTTTCTTTTAAGATTCTCTATATCTTGGACTTAATACTGTCAGTCAAGAAAGATGCTGTATGTCAATCAAAGGACTGAAAAATGATTAGTGTGTCCTGCCAAAAAGATAAGACAATTTGAAACAGATAAAGCTATGCTAGGACAAGTGTTTTCTGTGTATCTTTAAACAAATTAGCCCTTGTTCTAGGACAAAAAGGAACAACAAAGTATACATGACTCAGAAAAGATACAGCAGCTCCACTGGAATATGTAAATCTGTGTGGGAAAGAGACAGACAGCTCTACCTTTTCCTAGGAAAAGGAAAAGAAAGCCTACAGAATTTGATCAAGCCAGGGAGAAAAATTCTTGCCTCATTTGCACAGGCTAAGCTGGGTAATGGAAAACATTACCAACTTTTGCAGGCAAAGAGACCAGTGCATGAATGATGTTTCCCAATTTATGTGGCTATGACCTAGGGAAAATTTTTTACTCTCTTACAATCTCAGGTTTCTCATCTGTAAGCAAAGATACGGATAAAAGTTGTTTTGGCTGGGTTATAGTAAGGATAGCTTCTTTGAATGCAAAAGGGCATCTGTCTCTTGTTGGTAGCTAGTGTTACTCCTAACACTAGTCAGAGCAAAGAGTGCAGGTGATTAAGCCACTTTATCTTTCAACTGTATCACCTTAAGATGGATATACCAACTAAAATGCTGACGGGTGCTTTGCCTTACTCTTTAAAAGGTATCATAATTAAAAAAAAAAAAAGTCTCATTATTAACCAAAAGCTGACTATGTCACAGATTTTAAGAAAATAAAATTTATTTTGTCATAATTCCAACTAATTTAACAGGCTTTTATTTCTTCCATCCAAAGTTTGGGTTTTCCCAGTTGTTAAGCAGATGATGATCTAACAAATATAAAATATGTTAGATCAAAGAAAAATGTGGAACATTGTGATAGAACTTGATATCCACATAGGATTCTATCACTTGTCAAAAAAACCACCTTTTAGGTAAGATGCTCCTTAATGCTTTTACACTCTATTTCTCTCTTGCCTCTTTTATTCTTCTCTCATTCACTTTAATTATCCTGGGTGGCAAATCAGAACAAGTAGCTTGATTGATTGATTTAGTTCTATTACAAAACATTCACCTTCTTTACAAAGGATGGGACCTTGACACTGCGCCTCAGACCTGTGAGCACTAGGACATCTGTGGTGATGTCTGTGTAATGTCTGTGGCGTACCCACACAACTACTTGACTCTAGCATATGGACATCTTTCTTGGCAACTTGGCCTCATCACACACCCACATACTTCCTCTGAACAGTGCGGCAGGACTAACTCGGAAAGACTGTATGCCTATTTATTTCTAAAATGTTTCAAGTCTAAACATCGTGGGAAGAAGATATGGGAATAATGTCACACTGTGAGAAAAACACAATTGCTATGAAACCTTCTGAGAGCTTTTAGAATCTGGAACTAAGCGGTCTGTGGACTCAACATGAAATTTCTGTATTATAAATCAGATCCTGTGACCATTCACTTGAAATCCTTCAAAGACATGCCATTGTATTCAGGAAGAAGCCTGAGTTCTTTCGTGTTTATCAATCTCTGTATGGTCTGGGCTCCTTGTGGTTCATGTACAACCACTTCCCCTGAACAACTGTGTTCTAGCCATAGGAAGTTGCCCACGTTTTTTCACAAGGGCACAGTTCCTGGCCTCCAATCCCATTATGGTACATGTTCTCCCTTATGCTTCACTTTTTCCATCAGGCCTTTCTCAAATATCATCAATTCTTAGAAGCATTCTTTGACTACATTTATCTATATTTTTTAATTCTCTTTCTCTCCTTATTTCTTTCATAGTGCATGACATTGCCTGTCATTGTCTCTTTACCTGAAATCCTTTTTCAATGGTATGAGTTTCATGTCTCATTCATCTTTGTGTCCCTGGGGTCTTTACAGTATCTTGCACATAGAAAGTACTCAATAAATGTTCAAAAGGAGCAAATGCCTCTACTCCTCCAACATGAAGAATGTATCTTATTGTAAAAAGTCACTCTTACCCCTTCTAACATTTGATTCCAGAGAATGCACTTCCCTTACTCCCTGACATCATTACTCTGAATTCAAAGTCATACTAAGTATTAAAGAATTATGTATTGAAAAGACATAGCCAGTGTTACAGTCTAGTTATGCCATTAGGTACTATATTACTGAATAATCATACTAAGGACAAGCAGCATAATTATCAATGATAAGAAATTATGTTCATCAAAAAAATCAAATTAGTTATGGTAAAGGTGAGAATATTGGTTGATTTTCATATGTAGAGATATAAGAAATAATAATTCATAAATAATGTAAAACCATTCTACATGGTTTTGTATTATTTTTTATTAAAAATTATGTGTGTGAAGAAATATCATACTAATTTTAATGCTTAGGGTTTCTCAGGCTGAACACTGCTCCAGTTTATGAGATTGAACTAATGATCCACTTTTCTGTGCCTCAGTTTGATATTATTTAGTAACTTAGTATGTAAAACCCAACTCTCGGGTTTTATGAAAAATGAATGAGGTAAAGTGTATGAATAAATATTGAGCAGTTGCTGGCATGTATTATGTACTTTATAAGAGCATCGTTGATTGCTGCCCAATTGACTTCTGCCATTACTTCTGAGAATTTAAGTTTTAGTATAAAAATAAGATGGCTTTCATGTAATCTTCAGTAACCACCCTGAGTTCATACATATTGATGAACAGATGAACAAATATATTGAAGCTATATTTCAGCACATTGATAATGACCTTTAAGTACTATGTATAAATATGAATGATATTTATGTGCCTATACATATACGTAGTTATAATATGGCATTGATTTTCCTGAAGTAGATTTTAATCTAGGATGATTACTTATTTCATTTGTCTTCCTCCGTGAAGTCATATAGATAATGAAGCAAACATATGTTTGAATGATACCATCCCTTCTCCCCAAGGTAGTCCAGTTCATTCCCTGATTCTAACAGTTTTCTGCTTTCAGTTTTAAGCGTTTAAGTATAAAGCTGTTTTTTAAAATAGCTAACAATACCAGCCATTAGGAATAATCAAATTATATCTTGGTTTATTGATTTTTAATGTTTTAATCTTTTCCTAAGCATTTTTATTTAACTGATATTGTATCATAGATATAATTTAATAGAATGCCTTTATTTACTTACTGTAAGCACTATTTTCGTATATTTAAATGCTCTCATTCTTTGCTAGCCTCATTTTTTTTTTTTAATTGTTTTTTTTAATGTTTTATTTATTTCTAGGAGAGAGAGAGAGAGACAGCGTGAGCAGGGGAGGGTCAGAGAGAGAGGGAGTCACAGACTGAAACAGGCTCCAGGCTCTGAGCTGCCAGTCAGCACAGGGCCCGACGCGGGGCTCGAACCCACGAACCGCGAGATCATGACCTAAGCGAAAGTCGGACGCCCAACCGACTAAGCCACCCAGGCGCCCCATTGCTAGCCTCATTCTTGGAGTATTTTAGAAATGATTTCTCTGCTTATGTAAGTTTCACCCTACCTTCTCCCACTTCACCTCTTGCTCTATGGGACTAGGAAAATTCCACCCATTATGTGCTTCAAACCACTTTCCACAATATTGGGAAAAAAAAAGTGATATATTATGTCACTTTACTGTTGTGATGATAGTGGAAGTTTCAGTTATTTATGTGATAACCTGTTTAATATTTCTCTCTTTCGCTAGGCTGTAAGATCCAGAATATCTGGGACTATTTCTCTCATCTTTGTCACTGTATCTGCAAAGCATAGAATAGTAACTTGCTACTAACTTTGCAAATGTTTTACATTCTGGGCTTGTTTTACCCAAACTTCTTTGTAGCTTAATGAAAATACATTCTGATATCTCAGGCTAATTTAGAAGAGAGACAGGGTGGCTCCACCCTGCGTTTGTTAGCTGAGTTGAAGGGAGAGGTAGCCAAAAATATAATACAGTATCTGTCACTCACATGGTTCTCCTCGCCTTGTCTCCCAAATTGGCGTCTGAAATCTGAAAAGTGATAGTGAAAATGATAGAACTGTTTCAGAATCTGGCCTATAAGAACTTGGTAGGATTAGTGCTGGTAATGTGCTGAGGAGGGAGAGGACAGAAAACTTTAGTTCAGAGTCCTTCCTATCAGTACTGGGGCTCTCAGCCCTTTAGCAGTAATTTTCACACTTGCAACATTTAACCATATAGGACTTATTTATTTCTTTTCTATCATAGGCAACAAAGATAATTTGGGTGAATTATTAAATAATGATAAGTAAATTAGTTGTAGAACATGTGTGAGACTCCACCCTACTGGCTCTCATACATATTTAAAAGAAACACAGGGCCTGAAACTTGCATGAAATGAGTGAGAATTTAAGAAGTACTTCTTGTGACTCCTACTATGGCCTTATGTTTATTTTCCTCATAGTGTGACTTAGGAACCATAAGTTATGCCAAAAAAATCATAAAATACTGCTTCCTCATAAGATCAGGGGAAATCAACAGCCTCAAGGTGTTTAAAACCTAGTACAATGTTTGTCCTCTGACAAGTTATACTTGATTTGGAGAGAAGAGCAGAACTGGGTAGCAGAAGCTCTTTTACTGATTAACTGTGTGGATTTGGGAAACTAGGAAGCCTAGTTTATTCATCGATAGAGTGTATGCTATCACTTTGGTGTGAGAGGTTTTTATGAAGCACCAATGACAGACAGCTTCATAGATTTTCAGCTGTGTAAGGGGAAGAGTTTGCTCTTATTGGAAGCAATCACTTATTTGCATGTTAATTCCTGCTACTTTTTCCTTGGAGGAGCCATGGTTGGTGTTTTACTGTTAGACATGGTATCATTTTAGGCTTCCATTAATATCAGTTATAAGGGTAAAACTAATTTATGATTAAAATGAAAAGATTGGGCTCCAGTGAGCTCATAAGAAGACAGATTCATTGCTCTGATTTGACTTTGTTGTTTTCAAGTAAGCCCATGTTCAGTGATTGTGTTGTTTTTAAAGTTTTATTCAGATTAAAAGAAAACTCTTCCTAAGAATTTATTGCAACATGCATGCTTTGTCATTAGGTACTCTTAGGGTAAAAATAATCTTTACAAATTTTCCTACTCTGGAAAGTGAATTCTGGTGGGAATAAGGTGAACTCAGTGAAACTTCTGATGGGATTTTGGTGCTTATGCTTTTCCTCAAATATATCTGAGAGTAGTGAGGGTCATAGAAATGGAATGTGTCATCATTTCTGGTCAGTAATGGTTGTATCAGCTTACTGGTGTGTAGCAGTCCCTTTGCAGGCACTTTGGCTTATGTTGTTTTGTTCCGCACTCTTGTCTGTAGTTCCTTCTTTTCTAGAGCTCAAGAAAAGAAACAGTTGTTTTGTAGCTGAGTTGGTATTTGTCTTTACCCCATCTACTTCTATAGTATAGTATTTTTTTAGAGAACAAATCCTATAAATGGCATCATGGTAATAGGGGATCTGTTTATCTCTGTTATGTGGCCTTGAATCCTCTCATGAAACCATCTACATGATAAGTCTGCCTGGAGCTAAATGTCCAGCCTGGGTACAAAAGGTCAAGGATTCATTGTGCTTCACAATCATGAAGGCATTCAAGGAAGCAAATTTCCAAATTTTAAGCTCCCAGATGAAGATACTTGTTTTGATGAATTGAGGTAAGAATTATAAATCATTGCAAGTGCTGGGTTTACTTAATTAATATATATTTATTCAGACCTAGAGTGTGGCATATTCCAGATTGGCTATAGAAGACAATGCTTTATTCAGAGCCTCCCTATTATTATTTTTTAGTTATAATAGTCAAAGGCATTGTAGGTTGCTTATCCTACATTGCATATGCCATATGCTTCAATAACTTAGCAACATGTCTTATTCTGAAAAACATCATGCTCTGAATTTTTCCTGCCACAAAGCCTTTGTTTTTGTCTGTCCTTTGACCTGGTTTCCAAATATTTGTACTTCATATTTTGACCCTAATCACCTTCACACACACACACACACACACACACACACACACACACACACACACACA